>NC_053436.1:59263310-59506275 GCF_007990345.1 Gossypium hirsutum | reverse complement strand
ATCTGCGTACTAGTGTTAATCATATCTTGAGTTTCACAACTCGAAAATCAGTTTCATGATTTTTCCCTGAACTAGACTCATATGCCCATCTACATATTTGTTTCTAGAATTTTTGGTTGGGCCAATTAGTACAGTTTATTAGTCAAAGTCTCCCATGTTACAGGGATCGACTACACTGACCTTTGCGGCATTTACGACCTAGATATCTCCCTCCACAGAGCTTCAATACTGATGCCGTTTGTTTCTATAGAAACTAGACTCAGAGAGGAATCTATCCATATATGGTATGAATCCTAATTTCTCTGGTTAATTTATAATGAATTTCCAAAGTCGGAACAGGGAATCCAGAAACCGTTCTGGCCCTGTCTCACGAGAACCTGAATATCTCTAACATACTGTCCATATGATCTTTTCTTTGCTTCTATATGAAAATAGACTCATCGAGCTTCGATACATAATTTATTCATCAATTAATCCCACTCCTACTATTTTAGTGATTTTTCAATCTCACGTCACTGCTGCTGCCAGCATCTGTTATGAAAGCAACTATGCCATTTCGTGATTTCTCCTTGATCTAACTAGTGATTCGTCATACATATCACAAATTATGATCATGACTAGCCATGCCAAAGCTAATCATTGTCAAACATCCCCCTACAAACTATTGCCATATCATGAATTTTAACACCAAAATAATCAACCATGACATGTGCATAAAAAGGTCGAATTATAAGATTTACGACCTACGTTATGAAACCAAACCCAACAAAAGATTTACATACCAAAGTTCAAACACAAATAATAGCCTATACATGCCGAAATGTTCTCCTAAGCCAACTAAGAAGAAAGTACCAAACTGCTATCCGGTGTGATGACTTCGATGACGGCCGACACGCAAAAAGAGACGAGTCCAGAAACCTAGTATGGGTGAAAGGAACACCGAGTGAGTTTATAACTCAGTAAGTCATAAGCAATACACTACCATCCATTAATAACATTATCACAAGAGGAAACAAAATGGAACGAGGCTAGTTACTCCATCATACCGAACCATACCATAGTTCCTCCGACCTATCGGTTCAATCTCATACCAAATCATGCATTCACATTCCATATACTCATCAATAGAATATTCGAGGCATTTTCATAAATCATTTTATTTCGTTACAATCATACAACTAAACGGCCTTTCACCCATTCCACGATAAAATCTATGTACGTGACTTCAAGTATATTCGTCACATGGGTTCAAACTTACCAAGCTCAACTCCAAATATAGACATAGCATCTATTAGCCATGAGCTCAAGATACTTACCCGATCCGCTGTCCGTGATCGACTCAATAGTGTCGCACACTTAGTGTCCATAATGATTCAAGAACATATTAAGTCCGCACACTCAGTGCTATATAATCAGCTCGCACACCTAGTGCTACATAATCAAACTTGCACACTTAGTGCTACATAGTCAAACTCGCACACTTAGTGCTACATAGTCAAACTCGCACACTTAGTGCTACATAGTCAAACTCGCACACTTAGTGCTACATAGTCAAACTCGCACACTTAGTGCTGCACAATTTAAACCCGCACTCTTAGCGCCAATCTCATGGTCATACTTGTTTATACCCGCACATTTAGTGCCGAGATCAACAACTCAATACATCTCACCTCTTTTCTTTTCATTCAACACTTTCATCATCACATACGTACATGCATATATATATTTATTCATTCCATTCAGCATCATTACATAGACGTTATGACCATTGAATTAATACCAACTATATGCTTAATGACTTCTTTATGTTGGGTAAAATAATTCCGAGTCGGCTACTCGATGACCTTCGATTTCCCCTTGTTGGACGCCTCTCCTTTAGGTTCTTGAGCTTAAATAATACAAATAAGAGTATCAATATTTAACCCAATAACATGAATTTATTTATCACATTCGGCAATCACATATCATTAAATTTTCAAACCAAAATGTCATTATATGACCACATATACAATATCCATATACTAAGCTCAATAATTATAATGTAATATCATGTACCCACTTTAAGTATATTGCCGAATATACTTAATCATACATACACCTAACCAAAACAATTTCCTAAAATCTTATATCATTTATACACTAAGCCGAATACTCTCACCAAGTTCACCTATATTCTTCAACAATTCCTTCATTGATCAAACACATATTCGGCTAAAGAAATGGCAATTTTAGCAACCTTCGATTAGTACTTAACTTTTACCACATATCAAATAACTCATTTCCTTACTCATGTGACCACGTATATTCGGTCATGCATACACACATAAAATCAATTTGGAGACTCTATCAATCCAACATACATTCGGCACCTTCATCCACCATTCTACCAAGCATGTAATATTCAAACACAACCAAGCTCACATTCGGCCCTAGCTCATAACAAGGTAGCCGATTCTTTTTATAGTTCAAACACTCCTCTATCATCATTCACCTAACTTTAACATGAAACAACAAAACTCACCATTTTTCATCCAAATAACATGAACAACAACCATTTCTTGAACACTTTCTCAGGACTGATTGCTCATGTTACCAACAAGATTCAATATTTGAACATGGGCTATTTAGAACTCAAGTCAATTACTAAAACATGCATGCATCTCAAGGACAACATCAAACATACCTTAGTCTAGCAAACCACCATAGCCGATTTTCTCAAGCTTTTCCCCTTCCTTTCTTTCCTCTATTCGGCCAAAGATGTTCAAGAATGAACACTTTTTTTTTTGTTTTCTTTCTTCAATTCACGGCAACAAGGGGTATGGATGAGACCATATTATTTTTTTTTCATCACCCTTCCTTTCATTATTTAATCACCATGCTCATTATTTTATTTTTCTTAACATACATCACTAGCATAACATGTTGGAGACATGTTTCCACCCATAGCATGGCCGGCCACTATGCTTTAGTTTGGCTAATTTGACATGCAAGGACAACACTTTCCCACTTTAATACTATTTGGTCCTTACTTATTTACCTATCATAATTTTCCAAGTCTTTCACTAGATCCTTTCAAGCAAAATTCACATTCCTAATATAAATTAAAACATCAAATTTTGTACAAGTACTATCACACATATAAGATATGCAAATAAAATTTTAACTAAATTTTATGACTCGGTTTTGTGGTCCCGAAACCACATTCTGACTAGGGTCGAATTGGGGCTGTCACAACTCTCCCCACTTAAGAAATTTCGTCCCCGAAAATCTTACCGGTAAATAGGTTTGGGTATCGTTCTTTCATCAAGCTCTCAGTTTCCCAAGTAGCTTCCTCGATCCCGTGTTTGAGCCATAACACCTTCACTAACGAAACCCTTTTGTTTCGCACTCCTTCACTTCACGAGCTAGGATACGCATCGGTTCTTCTTCATAACTCATATCGGCTTGAATTTCAACCTCTGATGGGCTAATTATGTGCGATGGATCAGATCGATAGCATCGAAGCATCGAAACATGAAAGACGTCGTGAATCTTTTCAAGCTCAGGGGGCAAAATTAATCGGTATGCAACTGGTCCAACTCGTTCGGATACTTCGTACGGGCCGATGAATCTCGGACTCAATTTGCCCTTACGACCAAATCTAAGCACCTTCTTCCAGGGTGAAACTTTGAGAAATACTTTATCTCCAACCTGATATTCAATGTCTTTTCTTTTCAAATCCGCATACGACTTTTGACGATCCGAAACGGCTTTCAACTTTCGTGAATTACTCGGACTTACTGCTCGGCATCCTTAATCAAGTCAACCCCAAAGATTTACTTTCACTAAGTTCAGTCCAAAATAATGGGGTACGGCACTTGCGACCGTATAAAGCCTCATAAGGTGCCATCTTAATGCTTGATTGAAAGCTATTGTTATAAGCAAATTCAATCAAAGGCAAATATCTTTCCCATGAACCACAGAACTCTAAGACGCAACATCTCAACATATCCTCGAGTATCTGAATTGTTCGTTCAGATTGACCATCGGTTTGGGGGTGAAAAGCAGTGCTAAAATGCAGCTTGGTACCCAAAGCTTCTTGCAATTTCTTCCAAAATCGCGATGTAAATCTTGGGTCTCTATCTGACACAATAGAAATAGGTACTCCATTTAATCTCACAATCTGAGAAACGTACAATTCAGCTAGTTTATCCAATGAAAAATCCGTACGCACGGGATAAAGTGAGCCGACTTAGTCAGTCGATCGACAACAAGCCAAATCGCATCCTTCTTACTTGCTGACAATGGCAGCCCGGACACAAAGTCCATTGTGACTCGATCCCATTTCACTCGGGTATCATGATCGACTGAAGTAATCCTGAAGGCACTTGATGTTCTGCTTTCACTTGTTGACATATTAAGCATCTCGAAACAAAGTCAGAGATGTCTCGTTTCATACCATGCCACCAAAACTGATGTTTCAGATCGTTGTACATTTTAGTACTACCCGGGTGGATAGACATTCGGCCACTATGAGCCTCATTCAAAATCATCGAAATAAGTTCCGAATTCCTTGGAACACACAAACGACTTCTAAACCTCAAACAATCATCATCATCCATTCGAAACTCCGATTCCTTGTTCAGAACACACTCAGCCCGTTTTGCAACCAATTCATCATCAACTTTCTGGGCTTCATGAATTTGATGAATCAACAATGGTTTGGCTTTTAATTCAGCTACTAACACATTGTCGGGTAGAACAGACAAGTGCACATTCATCGTTCGTAAAGCAAACAGCGATTTCCGGCTTAAGGCGTCTGCAACCACATTAGCCTTTCCCGGGTGGTAATCAATGACAAGCTCGTAATCTTTCAACAATTCAAGCCAACGTCTTTGTCGCAGATTCAAGTCTCGCTGAGTCATCAAATATTTGAGACTTTTGTGATCCGAAAATACATGGCACTTCTCACCAAATAAATAATGTCGCCATATTTTTAAAGCAAATACGATGGCAGCTAGTTTGAGGTCGTGGGTCGGATAATTTCTCTCGTGTGGCTTCAATTGTCTCGACGCATAAGCCAAAACTCGACCTTCTTGCATCAACACGCAACCCAACCCAAGTAGGGATGCGTCACTATAAATGACAAACACTTTGCCTGGTTCGGGTTGCACTAAAATTGGAGCTTCAGTCAAATGAGTTTTCAGTTGATCGAAGCCTTTCTGACATTTCTCCGTCCATTCGAACTTAACATCCTTTGAAGTAGCTTCGTCATTGGTGTGGCTATCATCGAGAAACCTTTGACAAATCGTCGGTAATAACCGGTGAGCCCCAAAAAGCTCCGAACCTCTGTAATATTTCTCGGAGGTTTCCAGTTAAGTATGGCTGAGATTTTGTTCGGGTCAACTCGAATACCCGATGCGGATACCACATGACCCAAGAAGCTAACCTTTCTTAACCAGAACTCACACTTACTGAACTTAGCATATAACTACTTATCCCGCAAAACTTGCAACATTAATGTCAAGTGTTCAGCATGTTCAGTCTCATCTCTTGAATAGACCAAGATGTCATCAATGAACACAACTACGAACCGATCCAAATATGGTCTGAAGATCCGATTCATCAAATCCATAAATACCGCAGGGGCATTAGTGAGCCCAAACGGCATCACTAAGAACTCGTAGTGACCGTACCTCGTTCTGAAAGCAGTTTTGGGTACGTCCGAATCTCGAATCCGCAACTGATAATAACCCGATCTCAAATCTATTTTTGAGAACACTGAGGCTCCCTTCAGTTGGTCGAACAAATCATCGATGCGCGGCAACGGATATTTGTTCTTTATCGTCACTTTATTCAGTTGACGATAGTCAATGCACAACCTCATGGTTCCGTCCTTCTTTTTCACGAACAATACTGGTGCACCCCAAGGTGAGAAACTTGGTCGAGCAAAACCTCTATCCGTCAATTCTTGCAACTGAGCTTTCAACTCTTTTAACTCGGTTGGTGCCATACGATACGGAGCTATCGAAATCAGCGTAGTCCCAGGTACAAGCTCAATACCAAACTCTACCTCCCGAACAGGTGGTAAACCCGGTAATTCTTCAGGAAAAACATCCAGGTATTCACAAACCACTGGCACAGATTCGGGTTTCTTTTCTAATTCTTTGTCATCAAGTACATAAGCAAGGTATGCTTCGCACCCTTTTCTTACATATTTCTGGGCCAACATTGCTGATATTACAGCTGGCAACCCCTTCAAATCCGTAGACTCAACTCGAATTACCTCGTTATTTGCGCACCTCAAATCAATAGTCTTGCTTTTGCAATTTACAACCGCATCATGCGCGGTCAACCAATCCAAACCAAGAATAACATCAAATTCATCAAACGGCAAAAGCATCAAGTCCGCCGGAAAACAAGAACCTCGAATTACTAGGGGACATCTCTTACACACTTTGTCGACAAGCACGTAACGACCCAAGGGATTTGACACCCGAATTACGAACTCAGTAGACTCAACAGGTAGAGTCTTACTGGATGCTAAGGTTTCACATACATATGAATGAGTAGAGCCAGGGTCAATCAATGCAATCACATTAGTATCAAAGAGAGTGAAGGTACCAGTGATGACGTCAGGGGAGGATGCCTCCTCTCGTGCGCGGATGGCATATGCTCTAGCAGGAGTGCGGTTCTCGGCTCGAACAGCCGTATCAGAGGCCCACTACCACCCCTACCTCCTAAAATTCTCGATGGTCTACCTCTAGTTGTCACTCCACTAGGTCTTGCACCTTGAATCTTATTCTTCTCATCAAGCTCCGTGCAATCTCTAATGAAGTGGTCCTTCGAACCGCATCCGTAACAGGCCCTGTTAATAGACTTACCCCAACATTCACCTATGTGTCGTCTTCCACATTGGGGACATTCAGGTTTCTCTAGACGATTATTGCCCACACTAGCTACCGAAGTAGCTCGGGAGTCCGTCGATGGTCTTGCTCTGATGGAAATTCCCGCAGTCGTCCTCGACTTATTAGTGTCCTCCCTGAACTTCTTTACGGCTGAGAACGGAGCTTTACCCATCGATCTTTTACGATAGTCTCTAGCTTCAAATTCAGCCTTCTTCTTCTCCTTTCCAAGTTCTTCCGCCTTGCAGGCTCGTTCGACTAGTGTTACGAATTCTTTTATTTCCAAAATACCCATTAGTAGCTTTAAATCTTCATTCAATCCTTCTTCGAATCTTTTGCACATAGCAACCTCATCAGCTACACACTCCCGGGCATACCTACTGAGTCTTACGAATTCATGTTCGTATTCAGATACTGTCATACGGCCTTGCTTGAGTTCCAAGAATTCCTTACGCTTTTGATCAATGAACCGTTGACTAATATATTTCTTTCGAAATTCCGTCTGAAAGAAGTCCCAAGTTACTCGTTCGTTTGGGACAATGGAAATCAGGGTCCTCCACCAATAGTAGGCTGAGTCCCGCAACAAGGATATAGCACACTTTAGACATTCATCGGGTGTGCATGACAGTTTATCAAACACCCGAATGGTGTTATCAAGCCAGAACTCGGCCCTTTCAGCATCATCAGTAACTATGGCCCTGAACTCCTCAGCCCCGCGCTTCCTAATCAAGTCTACAGGTGGCTTACTCAGCCTCACAGGATTAGTAACTGATGGCATTACTGGCTCCGGGGTGGATTATTCAAATTCGAGAATTGTTGGACAGCCGGATTGGTTCGGGCATATTGCGCGACCCACTCATTCAACATGGTAAAGAAGGCTTGTTTAGCCCCCTCACCTTGATTATTCGCAGATGACTGAGGTTCAATAGGCGGTGTCCCTTGTGCAGGAGCAGCCGCTACACTTTCAACGTCATCCGCTAAGATTCTTTCTACACCGGGATCCATTTACTAATCAAAACATAAATTTTAACCGTCAGAAGTCATCACACAGTTAAACATTAACATTCGGCATGTATAGCTAGACTCATACGTGCTATGGTAGTCCTAGAACCGACTAAACCATAGCTCTGATACCAATCAAATGTAACACCCCGAACCCGAGACCGACACCGGAGTCGAACACGAGGTGTTAACAGACTTTAAACCCTTTATAAAAATATTTCTCAGACACTGCCAATCTACGTACTAGTCGCTTTAAAAATCATATCTTGAGTTTCACAACTCGAAAATCAGTTTCGTGATTTTTCCCTAAAACTAGACTCATATTCCCATCTACATATTTTTTCTAGAATTTTTGGTTGGGCCAATTAGTACAGTTTATTAGTCAAAGTCTCCCATGTTACAGGGATCGACTACACTGACCTTTGCGCATTACGACCTGGATATATCCCTGCACAGAGCTTCAATACTGATGCTGTTTGTTTCTATAGAAACTAGACTCAGAGAGGAATCTATCCATATATGGTATGACTCCTAATTGTCTCTGGTTAATTTATAATGAATTTCCAAAGTCGGAACAGGGAGTCCAGAAACCGTTCTAGCCCTGTCTCACGAGAACCTGAATATCTCTTAACATACTGTCCATATGATCTTTTCGTTGCTTCTATATGAAAATAGACTCATCGAGCTTCGAATACATAATTTATTCATCAATTAATCCCACTCCTACTATTTTTAGTGATTTTTCAATCTCACATCACTGCTGCTGCCAGCATCTGTTATGAAAGCAACTATGCCCATTTCGTGATTTCTCCTTGATCTAACTAGTGATTCGTCATACATATCACAAATTATGATCATGACTAGCCATGCCAAAGGCTAATCATTGTCAAACATCCCCCTACTACACTATTGCCATATCATGAATTTTAACACCAAAATAATCAACCATGACATGTGGCATAAAAAGGTCGAATTATCAAGATTTACGACCTAACGTTATGAAACCAAACCCAACCGAACATTTATGCCATTTTCGCATGGCTAAAAGTTTACAGACCAAAGTTCAAACACAACATAATAGCCTATACATGCCGAAATGTTCACTTAAGCCAACTAAGAAGAAAGTACCAAAACTTGCTATCCGGTGTGATGACTTCGATGACGGCCCGACCACGCAAAAAGAGACGAGTCCAAGAAACCTAGTATGGGTGACAAGGAAACACCGAGTGAGTTTATAACTCAGTAAGTCATAAGCAATACACTACCATCCATTAATAACATTATCACAAGAGGAAACAAAATGGAACGAGGCTAGTTACTCCATCCATACCGAACCATACCATAGTTCCTCCGACCTATCGGTTCAATCTCATACCAAATCATGCATTCACATTCCATATACTCATCAATAGAATATTCGAGGCATTTTCATAAATCATTTTATTTTCGTTACAATCATACAACTAAACGGCCTTTCACCCATTCCACGATAAATCTTATGTACGTGACTTCAAGTATATTCGTCACATGGGTTCAAACTTACCAAGCTCAACTCCAAATATAGACATAGCACCTATTAGCCATGAGCTCAAGATACTTACCCGATCCGCTGTCCGTGATCGACTCAATAGTGTCGCACACTTAGTGTCCATAATGATTCAAGAACATATTAAGTCCGCACACTCAGTGCTATATAATCAGCTCGCACACCTAGTGCTACATAATCAAACTCGCACACTTAGTGCTACATAGTCAAACTCGCACACTTAGTGCTACATAGTCAAACTCGCACACTTAGTGCTACATAGTCAAACTCGCACACTTAGTGCTGCACAATTTAAACCCGCACTCTTAGCGCCAATCTCATGGTCATACTTGTTTATACCCGCACATTTAGTGCCGAGATCAACAACTCAATACATCTCACCTCTTTTCTTTTCATTCAACACTTTCATCATCACATACGTACATGCATATATATATTTATTCATTCCATTCAGCATCATTACATAGACGTTATGACCATTTGAATTAATACCAACTATATGCTTAATGACTTACTTTATGTTGGGTAAAATAATTCCGAGTCGGCTACTCGATGACCTTCGATTTCCCCTTGTTGGATGCCTCTCCTTTAGGTTCTTGAGCTTAAATAATACAAATAAGAGTATTCAATATTTAACCCAATAACATGAATTTATTTATCACATTCGGCAATCACATATCATTAAATTTTCAAACCAAAATGTCATTATATGACCACATATACACATATCCATATACTTAAGCTCAATAATTATAATGTAATATCATGTACCCACTTTAAGTATATTGCCGAATATACTTAATCATACATACACCTAACCAAAACAATTTCCTAAAATCTTTATATCATTTATACACTAAGCCGAATACTCTCACCAAGTTCACCTATATTCTTCAACAATTCCTTCATTGATCAAACACATATTCGGCTAAAGAAATGGCAATTTTAGCAACCTTCGATTTAGTACTTAACTTTTACCACATATCAAATAACTCATTTCCTTACTCCTGTGACCACGTATATTCGGTCATGCATACACACATAAAATCAATTTGGAGACTATCAATCCAACATACATTCGGCACCTTCATCCACCATTCTACCAAGCATGTAATATTCAAACACAACCAAGCTCACATTCGGCCCTAGCTCATAACAAGGTAGCCAATTCTTTTTATAGTTCAAACACTCCTCTATCATCATTCACCTAACTTTAACATGAAACAACAAAACTCACCATTTCTCATCCAAATAACATGAACAACAACCATTTCTTGAACACTTTCTCATGACCGATTGCTCATGTTACCAACAAGATTCAAGATTTGAACATGGGCTATTTAGAACTCAAGTCAATTACTAAAACATGCATGCATCTCAAGGACAACATCAAACATACCTTAGTCTAGCAAACCACCATAGCCGATTTTCTCAAGCTTTTCCCCTTCCTTTCTTTCCTCTATTCGGCCAAAGATGTTCAAGAATGAACACTTTTTTTTTTGTTTTCTTTCTTCAATTCACGGCAACAAGGGGGTATGGATGAGACCATTTTTTTTTCATCACCCTTCCTTTCATTATTTAATCACCATGCTCATTATTTTATTTTTCTTAACATACATCACTAGCATAACATGTTGGAGACATGTTTCCACCCATAGCATGGCCGGCCACTATGCTTTAGTTTGGCTAATTTGACATGCAAGGACAACACTTTCCCACTTTAATACTATTTGGTCCTTACTTATTTACCTATCATAATTTTCCAAGTCTTTCAGCTAGATCCTTTCAAGCAAAATTCACATTCCTAATATAAAATTAAAACATCAAATTTTTGTACAAGTACTATCACACATATAAGATATGCAAATAAAATTTTAACTAAATTTTATGACTCGGTTTTGTGGTCCCGAAACCACATTCTGACTAGGGTCGAATTAGGGCTGTCACATTTTAATTGATGTATCATCTTAAATTATAGTGGTGGAGATTTGATTTTATGGTAATGACTTTTCATTATTGACTATTGAGTGCATCATTTATTGTCCTTAAATACCTCGAGTGATTTGAGTGAATCTTTAGTGAGGATGTGGAACTCTGTGATATTTCGAATCAACGGTAATTACTTAAATGAGGAGGGACACCTATGTTTGCATGATTAAATGCTTAACTTAGAATGTTTGAGACTTTGATGTTCTTTTAGTTGAATCCTCAATGTATGATTACTTATGGATTATTTTGAGATATTATCGATAGAAATTATAAGTTGAGAAGAATTTATTTTGATTATGAGTTGAGGATTTTTCTTGAGGACAAGCAAATTCTTAAGTGCGGGGGTATTTGATAAACCGTAAATTATACATATTTTTACCCCATGTTTAATGCATTTTATGGATGATTTCCCATTAGAATTGGTGAATTCGATGCTCCTAATGCTTTAATTTCATGTTTTATACTTAGGAGAGCATAAGAGAGCGAAAGGAACGAGAAATGGGCAAAAAATAGAGAAAATGGGCCAAAGTACAAAATCAACACGACATGGACCTCCTCACACGGGCAGACCACATGGCCGTGTCAATCTGGCAGAATCGAAACACGACTCACACGGGTATAGCACACGCCCGTGCCATTCTAACAGGCTCGAACACAGCCTAAAGTAATTGCACACGGGCGTGTCCCTATCGAGCCCAAGTTGAGTCCAATTCGGAAAAGGCCACTTTTGAGGGCTCATATGCATTCCAAAGACTATAAATACACCCTAGAGGCGGAAGAAAAGAGAGACGGAGAAGGGGGAGTAAGGGATTACTCCAAGGAAGCCGATTGATCCATCTCGGAAGCTGGATTCATCATCTAGTCTGAAGATCTCTCCTCAAATTTCCCTTCAGGAGGTTTTGGGTTTTCTTTAAGTTTTGTATTCTTTATTCTTCTGAGATGTTTTCTTATTTAGTCATGAACTAAAACCCCTAAATACCTAAGGGGAATGAAACCTAAGACGAATCTTGTTATTATTCTCTGAATCGTATGATAAATATTTAACTTGTTTTAATTATGTATTCTTAATTCTTGTTTTAATATCCCAAGATACTGATTCAAGACAAGCTCTTATTCAGTGGAGGAATAGACCCTGTCTAAGAGTACTTTTGTCATAATTAAGCGGAGTTGATTGTGCGCCTAGACATAGGGTGACAAGATTTTGTCGGATTAGGGTGAAACCTAATAAGGGGATCTATAGATCGAGTTAATGCAACCCTAGAGTGTTAATTAGAGAAAAGTCTCGTTTATTCAATCTAGGGATTAGACGTTATTAGTCTTGAATAGGGATAATAACATAACTTAGGGATCTCTACGGAACAAGTTGAATGAATAAATCGTCCGATTTCGGAGCCAGAATAACAAGTAAAGTCTAGGTGGATTTTTCCTTAGGTATTTTCTTAAGTCAATCGATTCTTCCCAAAAGCAATTCCCCAATTCTTTTCTCTGTGCGTTCTTAGTTTAGGTAATTAGTTAGTTAAAACAAAAACCTTTTTATTCTCAGGCTAGATAATAAAAAGACAGTCATTGCTAGTACTTTTAGTTCCTTTGGGTTCGACAATCCGGTCTTGGTAAAACTATACTACTGTTCGATAGGTACACTTGCCTACATCGCGATAATAGTTAGTTCAAGAACGAGTAATTATAAATATTTAAAACCTATCACGAAATCACGCGATCATCACGACATGAGAATATGTATAAGTCCATGAGGGAGAAACCCATGGCGCTAACCCCCTCTGAACGTACCAACATCCAGAGTAGAAATCCTATACATAAGGTGTGAAAAAGTAGTATTCGCAGGTATGCGGGTCAGGTTGTAATATAGTTATAATGGAATAGGTAAGTACTCTAAGGATTGTGCACAATGGAGACGAGCACTAAACTAATTCTAACTTAAGCAGTAATATATCTAACTAGTACTTTAATTGAATTATAATAGAAATAATTAAAAGAAAGATTTTTGAAAAATTATAATAAAAATAATAACAAAGGAAATAAAAGTAAATAAATGAAAAACTAGAAATCAAATAATCGAATATATATCAAATCTAGGCATGGGTGATTAGCTTGCTTTGGTAATCATAATCAACTATATTTTTGGGCTTCCTTGTCAATCAACTAGTCAATGTCCCGACAAGATCTTCCGTAATGTCCACTAAAATATTAAGTCGGCAAGAACTGTAACACCCCATACCCGACCTGGTTCGTATACGGGATGTCACACCACCGTCTCATGTCACATAAATCAACTAAAAAGCTCATAATAAATAAAACATCTTCCATTTTAACATTTATATAAGTTTTATGACAAACACATGATGATTATCAATAGGACACGTTAATTATAATTCAAACGAGCTTATAACATCAAATAATCATGATTTAGGACTATTTAGCAATTTTTACAAATATGTCACATATGCATCGGTACTATGCATGTGGTATCGATAATTCTTCCAACTGGTATCGAGACTACCTAGAAAATCAGCACCAAACTAGCTTACTATTTCTCAATCAAAAATCTAATAATCAGAAAATTTCGGTACCACTAAACAAGTATCGATAATTTCGCCCTCAAGTATCGATACTCGGGTCAAGGTATCGATACCAATTAGCAAGACTGACTTCCTACACTTCGAAATTTTTAGAGGTATCATTTTTCAAACAAAAATATCGATACCTCTGCTTCAGACAAGAAAAATACAACATATGTGAGCATTCCAATTGTCTATACTTATACCGAATCAGTATGCAATAATTATAACTCTTAAAAATCATCATAACATATTTATGATCAGACTATTAATCAAGTACCAAGTTCCATAAATCATAAAAACATTAACTCTAAAGTAACCACCATAATAACATAGCAAATATCAATACATGTCCTCTACATTGCTTGTAACACCCCTAACTCGTACCCGTTGTCGGAACAAGGTTTCGAAGCATTACCAAAACTATCAGAACATTTTACAAATAATTCATGTAAATTACTATTCATTAATTGAGATCATTCAAAACGTCCCCTAATTGGACCCTCGAGGCCCAATACGAGCACTAGAATCGAGTCAAGACTTAATCTGGAGTTTTAAGAATTTTTCTCAAAATTACAAAAATTTTCCAAGGTGTAAGGCTCACACGCCCATGTAGTCCAAGGGACATGCCCATGTGACCCTAGGACATGCCCGTGCTAGAGGCCGTGTTCAACCCCGTGTAACTCTCTGACTTGTGCACACAGCCATGCCACAGGCCCGTGTGCTAGGCCATGTGGTGTATTAATTCATTTCAAAATTAGGTGCAGGTTTCACACAGCCAAGACACACACCCGTGTTCTAGGCCATGTAGCACATACAACTGAGACGTGTGCTCAATTCTGAGCATTTTGTTTCTCAAAACTAAGGTGCAGGGGACACACGACCTAACCACATGCTCATGTTACCAGGCCGTGTGATACACATGGTCTAGACACACGACTGTGTATCTACCCGTGTGGATAAAATGAAGCTATTTCTAGCTTCATTTCTCACCCAAAATCACCCAAAATTTCACCCAAGATCTGTACTTGAAACACATATTGTAACACCCCTAACCCATATCCGTCACCGGACTAGGGTTAAAGGCGTTAACAAACAAATCAAAATAATTCATAGATAATTCACAAATATCATTTACTCATAATCATAAATCATTACAGAGTCCCTTACATAGGTCAACGGGACCTCAAACATACATTAGAAATGTTTCAGGACTAAACCGAGCTCATACAAAAATTTTTTAAAACTTAAACATTTTTCAAAGTTGTACAGGCCACACGCCCATGTGAACAAGCCATGTGCCTTACACGCCTTTAGACACGCCCGTGTGTCTAGGCCGTGTCAAAATAGGACATACATACTGACTTATTCACACGGCCACAAGACACGCCCATGTGCCAGGCTGTGTGAAAATTAGATAGGCTACTGACTTGGGTCACACGGCCAGTCACACGCCCATTTGTCTAGCCCGTGGTCAAAGCTAACTTCGCCACACAGCCTAGCACACGCCCGTGTGTGCGTCTGTGTAGTCTGCTCAAGCTCATTTCGAAATGGCCCTTGAGAAACACGGCTGAGACATATGCCCGTGTCTCTGCCCGTGTGGGCAAAAATAGGCCAATTACAAGGCAATTTGCCACCCATTAAGGGTCCTCCCTAAAACTATCAAATAGACACCAAATGCATATCAAATTTCAACCATTTCAAGTCACAAATCATCCATTATTCATACTATGATATTATCAACCAATCTCATCTTCATATAAACATACCAATTCATGTCATTCCATAAACCAAAAACATATTAGAACATATGGTCTATAACTTCTTTTCAATTCATTCATTCTCATATCAAAATCTTACCAAATCATCAAATAATCACACACCAAAACTTACCAAATTGACCAATTCATTTCTCCATTAATAAACACATCACATAGACATAATTTGCATCACATATCATATACCAAAATCAACCATAAGATCAACCAAAACCAAGCCATATCACATGGCTAAATATATACATCACAAAACATATTCAAAGTACTTCTAAACTATACATGCCATACTTTAATATTCACATTTTCAAAAGGTACCAAAACGAAGTTCGATAATGTGGTGATGATCCTCGATGATCCTCGAGCTCCTAATAGCTACGATATCTATAAAACAATGCAAACACGCACAAAGTAAGCTTTCAAAAGCTTAATAAGCCATATACAAATAAACTTAACACTTTAAACATAAAAGCATCATCAAATTACATAGACTTCATAGCCAAATACTATCACAAACCTCAATGTTCATATACATTTCACATATTCCAAATTCTTTAGCACATATAGCATATTTTCTCATACTTTTATCACATATCAACATTTGTTCACTAAAGTACATATACTTACCTTTCAACATAAAATATGATACTCATTTAAAATGTACCTGAATCGGATACATGTTCACATAATAATTCATTTTCTCGGAATGCCCGTTGAACCATTAGGAATCATAAGGATACACGGATAGCTCAGAAAGCTCGTACAATGCCAATGTCCAGACGCGGTCTTACATGTAATCAAATATCGATGCCACTATCCTAGACAAGGTCTTACACTAAATCAAATATGATGCCAACGTCCCAGACGTGGTCTTACACGTAAAACATAAGTCAATGCCAACATCCCAGACGTGATCTTACACGATAACACATATCGGATCCTATGTGATGACATATGTATCCTAACTATTCCTAAGGTTCGTGCGAGGCTTTTCAAACGTCAGAACTTTGTCGATACTTTCTTGGATGTCTCATTTTTCTCATCTCATATATTCATTCATCATAGTTCAATAGCATATAATCAATAGTAATTCAATTCAAAACACATTTATTTGTATATAGACTTACCTCGTACGGATTCAGATAGACAAAATCGGCTACTCAATGACTTTCGACTTTCCCCGATCTAATTCTGTTTTCTTTAGTTCTTGAAACTTTATCATGGCCAAACCCTAGCTCAAGTTTTCCTTATTTTTCTTTGATGAATTCGGCTAGGATGAACGCAAAATGACCTTATTTTGTGTTTTGTTTAATTTAATTAACCTTAATTAACAATTTCCAATTTTGCCCTTAATGAAAATATTAATAAAACATTAACAATTGAGGCTATAATTTTCCACTTATTATGCAAATGGAAAAATAACAACATAAGGACTTCTCAATTAAAGAGAAATAGCAATAAGAACTTTTAACATATGGCAAGCAACTTTTACAATTTACGCGATTAGGTCCTTTTTACAAATTAAGCACACAAATAATCGAATTTTCATACGAAACTTTCACACATGTCAATTCACATAATATAATCACAGAAAATAATATTCAAATATTTTTCTGACTCGGATTTGTGGTCCCAAAACCATTATTTCTACTAGGGTCTAAACTGGACTATTACACATCCAATACCAACCACTCCAAGCATTCAAATTAAACAATTCTATCATTTATCATGGCATACCATTACATGCATATGTGTTTATAAACTTACTTTGGATTAACTTAAGCATTATACCATGTCTCTACCCGTGTGTTTACTACCATGCATGCTGACCTAAAATTCTAAGTTCAAGGGACACACGGCCATACAACACCCCCATGGGGACTAACCATATGTCACACATGGCCTAGACACATGCTCGTGTGTCTACACGTGCAGACCTTTTTGGAGGCTATATCTCAAGCCAATGGTCACCCTCCACATCCATACACATTCATAGACTTCAATGGTGTTTTAACATGGCCTAAATATGTCCATAACCTACCTTGGCATAGTTTTTTGCATGTTAACCTCATGTCATTGGTCAAACACATGCTAGGTTATCCTTTTTGTACTATGGATTACCATTCCAATAATCACATTTTATACTTGGCTCGTTTTATAACTCATTGCCAATTATGACCTAACCATCTCCAAGTGATTCGACCACATTACACCTATCTATTCATGGTATAACACGTTTGGCATCCACAAGAGACATTCACATGTAACCATGCAGATTTAGTAGGTTTATAACCTTCATCAAAATGAGCCATACCTCATGGCCATATACGAAATGATGTAAGTATATCATTCAAGCCCTTACATTGTCTAACTGAATGACACATATAACAAAAATAACCAAAAATCCTATACATGCCATTGAAACAAAGTAAAGGCATCTACATACCAAAGCAAGATAAGCTGATAGCGTTGACAATACTCCAATCGTCTTCCAATCTTCATGAGTCCACGAGCTCTGTAAAAAAGGGAAAGGAAAAGGGGTAAGCATTAACATGCTTAGTAAGTTTGGATAACTAGAAAGTAAACTTACTGGTTAAATAGCATACAACCATATTAGGCAATAATTCCAACAAGTATGAAATAGTTTCCCTATCACATGAACTCAAGCATCAAGTTAGTCTCATATCAATACATCATGTCTTTAGTCTTAGATGAGCTCATCAATTCAATATTTTCATTCTTTCTTTCTCATGTTAATCCCGTTGAATTTCTCAAAATCTCGATGGATAGCCCAATTACCGTCAAGTCATATAAATGATCATCTCAAGTACGCACTCCCGCGAACCTTACATCTTACAATGGGATTACCAGTCCAGGCTAAATCTGTAACGCCTCAATTTTCGGGAATTCTGTGAATGTTGGCATAGGTTTAATTATGTTAGTGGGCCTCTAAAAGGCCCAAGCTTAAGATAGAACCCGACAATTTTAGTTAATTTTTGTTCCATAAGAAAAAGGGGGTGAAATTATGAAATAGAACCTATATGAAAATGTTTGAAAATGCTATAGGCTAAATTGAAGTGGCCAAATAAATAGGAGTGCAAAATAGGAGGATTTGCATGACAAACCTCCCATTTTACATGAAATGGCCAGCCATCATGTTGTTGTAGACAATATGAGCACTTGATATCCATAATTCATGGTACAAATTGATAATGGGTTAGGTAAATGTTCCATGATAATGGATTAGGTAAATATTCCATGATAATGGGTTATGTAAATGTTCCATGATGGGAATTTCATGTCTTTTGTATTAAAGAATTAAATGGATGAAATATGAAATTTTATTAAAAAAAAGGGGTGAAAAGAACAAAGTTTTGTCCATCTTTGTTCATCATAGCCTAAAGTTAGAGAAGAGAAAGGAGAGGAGAAAGCTATTGAATGTTCGGTCACTTGGGGAAGAAAATTGAAGGTAAGTTCATGGTAGTTTGCTTTTATTTTGAGGTTCATGAGTTCTTCTTAATTCTAGCTTAACTCTTGAAGCATATTTTGGTTTTTGGTTGTGTTGTGAGCATTTGGTCGTGAATTAAAATGAAGGAAATGGTTGTTGTTTCATGTCCTTTTGATGAAAAATGGAAGATAGGTGAAGTTGAGCCAAACAAATGAGCATGCATGTGCCTTAGATGCTAAGGGGAAAAATCGGCTAACATGTTGTGCTTTAAAATGATGAAATGGAGACTATACTTAAGTAAACTCATAGATATGTGATGATTGATTGGTGATATACATGTTTAAATAACATTCATGCAAGTTATGTGTGAAAGAGTGATTTGGTAATAAATCTGCTTGGGACAGCAGCAGTAACGTGACTTTGGAAAATCACCATAAATTGTGGGAGATGAATTAGAAGCTGAATAAATTATGTAATTAAATCTTATTGAGTCTAGTTTCAAATGAAATAAACAAGAACATATTTTGAATTCTGTACAATGAGAAATTTGATTCGTAATGAAGAGTGGTCAGACTAGTCAAACAGTGACACATGGGAAACTTTGAGAAAAATCTGGTATTGATTGGCTAAACCAAAAATTCTGAAAATTTTATGGATAGAAGATATATGAGTCTATTTTCAGGGAAAATTAACAGCACTTGATTTGGAGTTTCGTAGCTCCAGTTATAAATGATTTAGTGACTGTTGCTCAGGAAGATAGCTTGCAGTGAAATTATGATTATGTGGTAAACACTGACAAAAATTTGTTAATGAGTTGCTTATTGATTTCTTATAAGCTTACTCTGATCTGTAGGTGTGGTTGGCCAAATATTGTAAGGGGTTAATACATAGTTTGTATTTGAATAGTTAGATTAACGTGTTAGTAATCCAATTGTAGGCGGTTCGTGTGTGGATCTCGTCAGCATATCGTTGCAAACAGTTGTGTAACTAACACCCACTTTCTTAGTCTGGATAAAAAAAAGTCGAAAAGCCGAAATGCCGAAAACCGGTATTTTTTAGATTTGTGAGTGTGCGAATGCTCGTGAGGTAAATCGATTAATGTTTTTGGTAAGCTGCAAAATTTGGACTGCAAAGTGCATGATTTCTGTGCCCTCGATATTAATGGGCCAAAATTGGAATGATGGGCCAACGGGCCCAATTCGGTAAGAACCCTCGGTACGTGATTTTGTTAGTACGTGAAAAGTAGGAATATGCATGAAAAACCCTAAAATAGATAAATTACTGAAATACCTTTAAAAGTGGAAAATTTACAGTTTTACCCCTAGTAGATAAATTATCGAAATACCCTTAGGGTTAAATTGACCTAAATGCATGCTTGACTGTTGTTATTTACTGCATGCCATGTTGTTATTATCTGATGCATGGGATTGGGATATTGACGGAGGAAGTACTGAAAGTGGCTTGTCCACGTACTGGAGGCTTTGCCTCAATTTACTGTTAACTGAGCAGCAAGGCTGCAACTGTGGAGTGTTGGGCTGGGTGGGTTGAGCTATTCCCCACATGGAGTGTAGGGCTAGTACGGGTGGAGTGTAGTGGTTGGTGGGTTGAGTAGTCTCCCCAAATGGGCTTGCATATGTTATTGATGTTGCATGTATTTTGAAATGGGCCTATGGGCCATACTGTTATCTGAATAAGGGGCTAAGGCCCAGTTTATTGTAATCTGAAAAGGGCTCTGGTCCAGTACCACTGTTACCTGAATGGGCTTAGGCCCAATAGGCTTGAGCTAACTTGGGCTTTGAATGAGTTTTCCTTACACACTGAGTTTCCCCAAACTCACCCCTTTTATTTTCATCCACGTAGGAAATCCCCAACCATAGTGGGCTTGGAGCTGTGAGGGAATTCGGAGTGGCCACCCGTTCCGAAAGTTTGGTTTTCTTCTGGTGAACTGGACATCCTATTATTTACGTTGAGGTTTGGGTTTTTAAATGTAATAAGGCCGCTTAATTATTTTTGATGGTTTTAATATGTATTACTAAGATAGGTATTACTTATTTTAACTGTTGAAATTGGATAGCTTTAGGGCACGTTTTCAAAAAAAAAAACAATTGATTTCAAAATAACCTGACAACAAGCAAAGCTTCCGCAATGAAAGTATTTTCCAAAATTAATCACTTTTCCTAAAAATGACTTAATCAAATCGATTTCCTAGAAATATACATGACGTTAAGGTGTGGCAATGGCAGTGTGCATGTCTAGGATTGGATCCGAAGGGAGCTTGGTACTTAAGTAGTCCGATAGTCTCACCTCCTCTTTTCTGGTTTCCTACCTGGTGCACAGCTTCCATTCACTTTAACCTATAATGAAATTATCTTTTAAAACACTAAGTAGGTTTTTCTGGATCAACAATATAAAATGTTTTGAACGCTTCGATGTGGCATGTCGGATCCGGCCATAACGTCTGGGCCAGGTTTGGGGTGTTACAAAATCCCCCGTATCATAACTCACTGAGTGTTGTCGGGATTACCAGTCCAGGCTAAATCCCTTACAATGACATACACTCTCATAAGCTCGGATCTGACTGACCAGTCCAAGCTAAATTCAGTTCTTAATTGGATTACCGGTCCGGCTAAATCCTTAATGCACCCATATTCTTCGGAGGCTCAATCACTTAAGGAACACCCGTCCGGGCTAGATCCTTTCTATTTTGAGATCAACGGATTACTCGCCCGACTAAATCCTTTTCTACAACACATGTAGGATCCCATGCCATGTAAGCCATAATTTATCCATCGGATTTCCCTTTTTATTTCAACCAGGACATTTATCATCTTTTCATTTACACTACCACATTTCATGGATTATCATGCAATGAGTATCAAAATTTATCATACATTCAAGAATATGCATTTTAAGTATATTAAGAGTTTACTTTGGGTTATGCGAACTTACCTGGTAGTCGTTTCGGATTCGTGTCTCGATTATTTCGAAACCTTTCGTTTTCCACGGTCGACCTTCGAAATTGGTTCCTTGGGGTCTATATCAGTAAAAATAAATCATTAACACCTTACATTATTCAATTTCGGCTAAAACTCACCCTGGGGGAAAATGACCATTTTGCCCCTAACCTTTCTCATTTTTACAAATTAATCTCTAGGCTCGTATGATGCAATGCATGAAATTCCTTAGATACCCAAGCCTAGCCGAATGTATCATAAGCTCATACTAGCCCACATTTTTCTCCGTTTCACATTTCTACGCCACATTTTATACCTTTTTCAATTTGGTCCCTTTTTGGTGTTTTCATGAAAAATCACCTAGTAAAAGATGTTTATCCAACATCCCACTTCTATAATCCTCCATAAATATCAAAGAAAAATCATCTAATGCATGGGTCAAATTTCTAACATGAACCGTAGCTTGAAATATGGGTAGAAATGGATAAAGCATGTTACGAGTGTTTCAAAAATACGAAGAACATTAAAAACGAGCCTAGGGAACAATTACTATTGAGCTTGAAATGTTGGAAAACCCTAACTATAGAGACGCCTTCAAATTTGGTAGCATGGAGAAGAAAATGAGTGAATTTTTGCTTGATTTTACCTTTTTATTACATTAATTAACTAAATGACCAAAATGCCTTTTCTTACTAACCTTTCCAAATTTTCCATGCATGCCCATTTTTGTCCAAAAACTTAGAAATTGGGCAAATTACTCTTTAAGGACCACTAATTAATATTCCAAAGCAATTTCATAAAAATTGCTTCTAGAATCCAAGTTTTACAATTTATTCAATTTGGTCCCTAATTTCCAATTAGACACCTTACACATAAAATTACTTCATGAAACTTTAACACATGCTTATTTTCATATCCTAGACCTCATAATGATCATGAAATATGGTCTCAAAACCACTATTCTGACTAGGCCCTATTTCGGGATGTTATAGTGTCCCTTAACCCACACGGGTGTGTGGTCTTGTTTCATGATGAAACCCTTCTAAGTTCCCCAAAAGTTTCTAAAATTCTCGACTTAGTCTCGAACCACTCCTAATATATGTTTTTGGCCTCATAGGCCCATACAAGATGTTATGTATGTGAATGAATAATTTTAAATTGAATGAAATTTTAAGGCCTGGTTTTGTATGTTTACTTATGTTTCATCCGGTAATGCCTCGCACCATGTTTCAGCGTCGAATACAGGTAAGGGTGTTACATTACCAGTCCAGACTAAATCTTAATGGTAACATATACTCGAGAGATATTATATCAGGATTACCCGTCCGGGCCAAGTCCTTTCTATAACAAGGTCAATAGGATTACTTGTCCGAGATAAATCCCATCTGCAACAAACACAAGACCATATTCATTTCGAGAAAACGCATATATTCATTGGAATTCAATATTCAATCAGGACTGATCCCCTTTTTCACCATATCAAGCATTAAATTTCTCATTATAGAATTCAAGTAATGTACATCAATATAAGTCACATTCCATACAACACAACATTCAATTAAAAACATTTACATGCCCGATTAAGTTATATGAACTTACCTCGTCACTTGTTCGCATATTAAATCTACTAATCTAAGACCTTTTCTTTTCCTCGATCTAACCTCGAACGTGAGTTGTCCAGATCTATATAAATAGCTTTAATAATCAATTTCTCATATTTCATACTCATTTGGACTCAATTTACTTCCTAGGAAAAATTACCATTTTGCCCCTAACTTTTCCATAAATTCCAATTTTGTCCCTAGGCTCGAAAAATGAAACTTGTGCAATTTAATTCATATTCCAAGCTTAACCAAAATCCCATTACAAAATTTACAGCACATGTATTCATAAAAATTTAGAAATTTTCTTCAATTTCACAAGTTTACATTTTAGTCCCTAAATCATGTTTTCATCAAAAATCACTTTGTAAAAGTTGTTTATCTATCAACAACCTTTCATTTTTTACCATAAATTTCTAATTTTCAACATATAAATCCATGACCCATTTTCCATACTTTGATAACTTTTCTCAAATAGATAGTTTAATATATCCTGGTTTCAAAACTATCAAAATTACTAAAAACAGGACAAGGAAACTTACCCAATTAAGCCTTGAAAATTTCTTCTCTCTCCTAGGGTTTCCATATAATTTTGGGTTTGAAGATGAAAAAATAAGATGATATTTTCTTTTTATCATATTTTAATTAAATAGTTTTTTGAATTTCCAATTTAGTCCCTACTCTTTTCTAATTTTTCCATGGATGAGTCACCAAAAATCTACATACTTTTCTTTAATGGCCTAATTACCATATAAGTACCTCTAAATTTGAATTCCATAGCTATTTAATCCTTATAGCTACTAGAATTTGACATTCACATTTTATGCGATTTAGTCCTTCTCGTAATTAAACACTTAATCGATAAAATTTTCGTATCACATTTTCCATACGACATGTCTATCATAATACGGACCATATAATATAATAAAAATAAATTTTATTTTTGGGCCAGATTTGTGGTCCAGAAACCACTGTTCCGATTTCACTGAAAAATGGGCTATTACATTGCTTTACTCCCCAAAACATAATCAATGATTAAACACCTACTAAATGAAAAGTCTTGCTTGGATCACCCCTCGTAAAGTCACACCGCTCACTTCGGTACACAACTAATCTTCAAAGTTTAAGAATAGAGTGGGTGAGCTTAACAAGCTCAGTGAATGCTGAGAGTAACCACAATGTACACACAATACCAAAGGTCAATCAAGAGCATACTACAACACATTCACAACCATATTCCGTTTGAGTTAGAATTACATGTTCGTGCTTCATTAATTCATTTAACAATAATTCGTAAAGACTAAAACAATAGTACATACCTTAATAACTCACAACTTTAGCTTATATATTCATAGGCTGTAACGCCCCCACGCCCGAGACCGTCGCCGGAGTCGAGTATGAGGTGTTACTAAGCTTAATTTAACATATTTAGAACTTTGGATTATTTATTTCTACATTCACAGCTTTTAAGCTACTTGCATCATAGTCACAAGAAAAATCATATCTCGAGTTACGAAACTCAAAATCAAGATCCGTAAATTTTCCCTAAATCTAGACTCATATACCTATCTACTAATTTTTTCTAGAATTTTTGGTTGGGCCAATTAGTACAGTTTATTAGTTAAAGTTACCCCTGTTTCAGGACTTGACTGGTCTGACCTCTGTTTACTACGAACCACATTTCTCTCTGTAAAATATTCATATGACTATGAGGTTTGTTTCTAATGAAACTAGGCTCAATAAGGATTCTGAGAATATAAAATACACTACCTAATTATATCTTTACAATTTATGGTGAATTTCTAAAGTTGGAACAGGGGATTCAGAAACTGCTATGACCCTGTTTCACTAAAATTCAAATATTTTGTAACATATAATTCCTTTACCTGTTTCATTTGTTTCATGTGAAACTAGACATAATAAGCTTCAATTTGATATGTATTCCATCACCAAGTTCAATTTCTATGATTTTTAGTAAATTTTTAAACTCGCGTCAGTGTTGCTGCAGTATTCTGTTTATGGCAAATTTCATCCCTTTTATGAGTTTTTATGCACTAAGTATCTTAATAATTTTCCTTAACATCAAATATAATCTAAACTAAATATTTTCATAATTTATCATTATCAAGCATTTCCTCAACCATTCCATCACCATACCATAAGATCATTTACACAAAAAAAAGTATATTGCTATACATGCCATACTTAAATTTACAAGCCATTACCAAAAGTCTTCCGGATAGTGTGACTGAGCCTTCGACCTATCCCGACTCCTGAGCTGGCTGGTCCAAAACTACAATGAGTAAGAAGGAGGGAGTAAGCATAAATGCTTAGTAAGTTCATATGCAAATAATAAGTAACATAACAAACAGTCATACCAATCAACATTAGCATGTATCACTAAAACACATCACATTTTTAATCATTTTTCATCATCTTATTACCTTATCGTGGTTGTATCAATACTCAACCCGAGGGTTAAATACATACCTGTCCAAAATAACCATTTCACATCACTCACCAATACTTCTCTTTACATCTCGAATATTCCTCCATTGAGTAGAACTTTACCCGTTGAACACATCGGAATATAATTCGGATACATGGATAACTTGCACATAAGTGCCATATATGCAATCAAGCAATCATGTAACCCGCCCATAAGCGAACTCGGACTCAACTCAACGAGCTCAGGCGTTCGCATCCATAAGTGAACTCGGACTCAACTCAACGAGTTCGGATGCCTAGTTACATCTCACGAACTCAGACTCAACTCAACGAGTTCGGACATTCGCATCCATAAGTGAACTCGGACTCAACTCAACGAGTTCGGATGCTCAATCATCCTAGTGACATGTCACTTGTATCCTAATCTATTCCTAAGGTTCAAACGGGATTTTTCCTTGAACACTTATCCTTGCCGTCTTCCGTAGAATGCCGAAATCAATACTCGGTAACAATTATATTTAACAAGTAGTTCACATAATTTACATATTATTTGAAATTAACCACAAAGCATACATTTCATAATAAAATTCAGCATAACATATAATTAACATCAATAACTGAAAAATAACCATTATGATACATTATTTACACATGAACTTACCTTGGTACCAAAATACAAAGATTTTGCAATTTAGTCCACAATCTTTTCTTTTCCTCGATTGAGGTCGATTCCACGTCTTTCTTGATCTAAAATAACACATTTAGCTTATTTAATACTCACATTATCAAATTAATCCTTAACTCAAATTTTGGCAAAATTACAATTTTACCCCTAAACTTTTGCATATTTACATTTTTGCCCCTAGGCTCGGGATTAAAATTTATTCCTTATTCTTATATTTTACAACATGCTGATCACTTTTCTCTTCTATTGCAACATCAAATTCTCACTCTAACATGTACTTGTGACTATTAGGTATTTTTACCGATTAAGCCCTTTTACTCGTTTTTGCTTAAAATCGAGTAGTACAAGTTGTCTAACATAATTTAAAACTTCATATTCTATCATAAAACATCAAAATACACAAATTTCACCTATGGGTATTTTTCCAAATATAAACCCTAGGTTAAATTATTGCTAACATAAGCTTTATCGAGTTACAGGGATCTCAAAATCTAAAAATCATTAAAAACGGGGCTTGGAATCACTTACTATGGAGCTTGGAAGCTTGAAACAAACCCTAGCTATGGAGAACCCTTGAAATTTCGACATAATGAAGAAGATGGACAAAAATTGGCTTTTAATTTTGTTTTTAATTCATTTTAATAACTAAATGACCAAAATACCCTTACTACTAAACTTTTCAAAAATTCCTTCCATGTCCTAATTTTGTCCATGAACTTAAAATTGGTAAAATTGCTATTTAAGACCTCCTCATTAATATTCCAAAACAATTTCATACTAAAAACTTCTAGAATGCAAGTTTTGCAACTTATTCGATTTAGTCCCTACTTTCAATTTAAGCACTTTAGGCATAGAATTTCATCACGAAATTTTCACACAATCATGCAATCATATCATAAACCTAAAAATAATTATTTCTATCTCGGATTTATGGTCACGAAACCACTATTCCGATTAGGCCCTAATTCGGGATATTACAACTCTCCCCCCTTTAAGGATTTTCGTCCTCGAAAATCTTACCGGTAAACAGATGTGGGTATTGATTTCTCATAGTTTCTTCGGATTCCCATGTACCTTCTTCTACTCCATGCCTTTGCCACAACACCTTCACAAGTGCAACATTTTTATTCATTAGTTGTTTGACCTCTCGAGCTAAAATCTTAATCGGTTCTTCTTCGTAGGTCATATCTGGTTGTAGTTCAATTTCTGTCGGTGAAACTACATGTGAAGGATCCGAACGATACCTACGTAACATAGATACGTGGAACACATCATGAATCTTTTCTAATTCAGGTGGTAATGCTAGCCGATATGCTACCGGTCCAACTTTTTCAATTACTTCATACGGCCCAACAAAACGCGGACTTAATTTGCCCTTCCATCCAAATCTAAGGACTTTCTTCCACGGAGTCACCTTTAAAAATACTTTGTCACCAACTTGAAATTCAATGTCCTTTCGCTTTAGGTCTGCATAAGATTTCTGTCTATCTGAAGCAGCTTTCAAACAATCTCGAATTATCTTCACTTTTTCTTCAGTTTCTTTTATTAGATCAACTCCATAAATCTGATTTTCCTTGAGTTCAGTCCAATACAATGGCGTTCGACACTTACGACCATATAATGCTTCATAAGGTGCCATTTTAAGCTCGTCTGATAACTATTATTGTAAGCAAATTCCACCAACGGTAAGTATCTTTCCCAACTTCCTTGAAATTCCAATACACAATATCTAAGCATATCTTCAAGAATCTGAATTATTCTTTCTGATTGTCCATCAGTTTGTGGATGAAAAGCAGTACTGAAATTTAACTTCGTACCTAACGCGTCTTGCAACTTTTGCCAAAACCGCGAGGTAAACCTTGGATCTCTATCTGAAATAATCGATAATGGTATTTCGTGTAATCTAACAATTTCTCTAATATACAGTTCATCCAACTTGTTAAGAGAATAATCCGTACGTACCGGGATAAAATAAGCCAACTTAGTTAATCTGTCAACTATTACCCAGATGGCATCTTTCTTTCCTGGAGTCAATGGCAATCCTGAAACAAAATCCATAGTAATCCGATCCCATTTCCATTCAGGAACCATAATAGGCTGGAGTAATCCTGAAGGTACTTGGTGTTCAGCTTTCACCTGTTGACAAATTAAGCATTTGGACACAAACTCTGATATATCTCTTTTCATTCCATTCCACCAATACATTTTCTTCAAGTCATTATACATTTTCGTACTACCCGGATGAATCGCGAAATAACCACTATGTGCTTCCTGTAGGATCTTTTGAATCAATTCCTCATTCTTCGGTACACAAATCCGATCTTTAAACATTAAGCACCCATCAGAACCAATTCTGAAATCTGATCCCGTATCAGCTTCACACTGTTTTCTTTTGGCTAGCAAATCTTGATCATTTTTTTGAGTTTCAGAAATCTCTTGTAAAAACATCGGTCTTGCTCTTAACTCTGCTAGAATCGAACCGTCATCTGACATTTTCAACTGAGTGTTCATAACTCTCAAAGCAAACAACAACTTTCTACTTAAAGCATCGGCAACCACATTCGCTTTTCCCGGATGATAATCAATAACAAGCTCATAATCTTTCAATAACTCCAACCTTCTTCGCTGTCTCAAATTCAAGTCTTTTTGTGACATCAAGTATTTAAGACTTTTGTGATCAGTATATACTCGGCACTTTTCACCATACAAATAATGTCGCCAAATCTTCAAAGCAAACACCACTGCAGCCAATTCCAAATCGTGAGTAGGATAATTCCTCTCATGAGGTTTTAACTGCCTCGAAGCATAAGCCACCACTTTTCCTTCTTGCATGAGTACACACCCCAAACCATTTAGAGAAGCATCACTATACACCACAAATTCTTTACCTAATTCGGGTTGTACCAACACTGGTGCTTCAGTTAATAACGTTTTCAATTCTTCAAAACTCTGTTGACATTCTTCCGTCCATTCAAATTTAACATCCTTTCGGAGTAGTCTAGTCATAGGAGCAGCAATTATAGAAAATCCATTTACAAACCGCCGATAATACCCAGCTAGCCCCAAGAAACTTCTCACTTCAGTTACGTTTTTCGGTGGTTTCCAATCAACAATGGCTGAAATTTTACTAGGATCAACCCGTATACCATCACCTGAAACAATATGACCCAAAAATCCAACTTCCCCGAGCCAAAATTCACTTTTACTAAACTTAGACAACAGCTGCTTATCTCTCAAAGTTTGCAAAACTATCCTCAAATGCTCAGCATGCTCTGTCTCATCTTTTGAATAAATTAAAATATCATCTATAAACACCACAACAAATCTGTCCAAGTATGGCCGAAATATGCGACTCATTAAATCCATAAACACAGCAGGAGCATTTGTCAACCCGAATGGCATAACTAAAAATTCATAATGACCGTACCTTGTTCTAAAATCAGTTTTAGGCACATCCGACTCCTTTACCCGCAGTTGGTAATACCCAGATCTCAAGTCAATCTTTGAAAACCATGTCGCTCCTTTTAGCTGATCAAACAAATCATCAATTCTTGGCAACGGATACTTGTTTTTGATTGTCACCTTGTTTAACTGCCGATAATCAACACACAACCTCATAGAACCATCCTTCTTTTTCACAAATAACACGGGAGCACCCCAAGGTGAAAAACTCGGTCTCACAAAACCTTTATCAGTCAACTCTTGCAACTGCGACTTTAATTCCTTCAACTCTGCTGGTGCCATTCTATACGGAGCAATCGAAATAGGAGCTATTCCCGGTATCAAATCAATACCAAATTCTACTTCCCTGACTGGAGGCAAACCCGACAATTCTTCTAGAAATACGTCCGCAAATTCACACACAACCGGCACTGATTCAACTTTCTTTTCAACTTCTTTTGTTTTAATTACATACGCCAAATAAGCTTCATAATCCTTTCTCAGATATCTTTGAGCCGACATTGAAGAAATCACACTAGGCAATGCCTCTGATTTATCTAATTCAACCCGCAGAGTTTCACCATTTTCACACTTTAATTCTATAACCTTTTCTTTGCAATTTATTTTAGCATCATGCAATGTCAACCAATCCATACCCAAAATAACATCAAACTCATCAAACGGCAACAACATCAAGTCGGCCGGAAAGTAATGATCCCGAGTCATTAAAGGACATTTCTTACATACTTTATCAACAGTCACACATTTGCCTAACGGATTCGACACTCTAATCATAAATTCTGTGTTCTCAACAGGTATATTCATACTAGAAACCAATTTCATGCACACATATGAATGAGTAGAACCGGGATCAATCAAAGCAATAACATTAACATTATAGAGAGAAAATGTACCGGTAATCACATCAGGTGAGGAAGCATCTTCACGCGCTTTAATAGCATAAGTTCTAGCCGGAGCCCTTCCTTCAGGTCTAACCGGTGCATCCCTGGCTACATTCTTACTGCTTGTTTCACTTCCAACTTTTCTCGGATACCTTCCCCTCGAGTCTGCACCACTAGCTTTTACATTCTGAAATTTTTCTTTCTCAACTCTCTCTGGGCAGTCTCTAATAAAATGATCCGGAGAACCACATCGAAAACATTCATTTTCTCTGCACGGACCAAAATGATTTCTACCACATCGCTGGCACTCGGATTTAACAAATCTTGAGTTCCCTACACTGGCTACAGAAGTATTCTGAGATTTAGGACCCACATTTTGCTTCTTATAATTCCCATATGATTGTCCAGCTGAAGCTTGGGAACGAGGATTCATATTCCTTGACTTTCTAGGTTACTGTGAAAATGAACTACTCATCGGTCTTTTCTTCCAATTTCTAGTCTCAGCCTCTACCTTTTTCTTTTCTTTAAGTAGTTCTTCAGCCTTGCAAGCTCGATCAACCAGTACTACCATTTCTTTTAGTTCAAGGATCCCGACAAATACTTTAATGTCTTCGTTGAGCCCATCTTGAATAGTGGTTTCGTGACCATAAATTCGAGATAGAAATAATTATTTTTAGGTTTATGATATGATTGCATGATTGTGTGAAAATTTCGTGATGAAATTCTATGCCTAAAGTGCTTAAATTGAAAGTAGGGACTAAATCGAATAAGTTGCAAAACTTGCATTCTAGAAGTTTTTAGTATGAAATTGTTTTGGAATATTAATGAGGAGGTCTTAAATAGCAATTTGACCAATTTTAAGTTCATGGACAAAATTAGGACATGGAAGGAATTTTTGGAAAGTTTAGTAGTAAGGGTATTTTGGTCATTTAGTTATTAAAATGAATTAAAAACAAAATTAAAAGCCAATTTTTGTCCATCTTCTTCATTAGGCCGAAATTTCAAGGGTTCTCCATAGCTAGGGTTTGTTTCAAGCTTCCAAGCTCCATAGTAAGTGATTCCAAGCCCCGTTTTTAATGATTTTTACGATTTTGAGATCTCGGTAACTCGATAAAGCTTATGTTAGCAATAATTTAACCTAGGGTTTATATTTGGAAAAATACCCATAGGTGAAATTTGTGTATTTTGATGTTTTATGATAGAATATGAAGTTTTAAATTATGTTAGACAACTTGTACTACTCGATTTTAAGCAAAAACGAGTAAAAGGGCTTAATCGGTAAAAATACCTAATAGTCACAAGTACATGTTAGAGTGAGAATTTGATGTTGCCATAGAAGAGAAAAGTGATCAGCATGTTGTAAAACATAAGAATAAGGAATAAATTTTAATCCCGAGCCTAGGGGCAAAAATGTAAATATGCAAAAGTTTAGGGGTAAAATTGTAATTTTGCCAAAATTTGAGTTAAGGATTAATTTGATAATGTGAGTATTAAATAAGCTAAATGTGTTATTTTAGATCAAGAAAGACGTGGAATCGACCTCAATCGAGGAAAAGAAAAGATTGTGGACTAAATTGCAAAATCTTTGTATTTTGGTACCGAGGTAAGTTCATGTGTAAATAGTGTATCATAATGGTTATTTTTCAGTTATTGATGTTAATTATATGTTATGCTGAATTTTATTATGAAATGTATGCTTTGTGGTTAATTTCAAATAATATGTAAATTATGTGAACTACTTGTTAAATATAATTGTTACCGAGTATTGATTTCGGCATTCTACGGAAGACGGCAAGGATAAGTGTTCAAGGAAAAATCCCGTTTGAACCTTAGGAATAGATTAGGATACAAGTGACATGTCACTAGGATGATTGAGCATCCGAACTCGTTGAGTTGAGTCCGAGTTCACTTATGGATGCGAATGTCCGAACTCGTGAGTTGAGTCCGAGTTCGTGAGATGTAACTAGGCATCCGAACTCGTTGAGTTGAGTCCGAGTTCACTTATGGATGCGAACGCCTGAGCTCGTTGAGTTGAGTCCGAGTTCCCTTATGGGCGGGTTACATGATTGCTTGATTGCATATATGGCACTTATGTGCAAGTTATCCATGTATCCGAATTATATTCCGATGTGTTCAACGGGTAAAGTTCTACTCAATGGAGGAATATTCGAGATGTAAAGAGAAGTATTGGTGAGTGATGTGAAATGGTTATTTTGGACAGGTATGTATTTAAGCCTCGGGTTGAGTATTGATACAACCACGATAAGGTAATAAGATGATGAAAAATGATTAAAAATGTGATATGTGTTTTAGTGATACATGCTAATGTTGATTGGTATGACTGTTTGTTATGTTACTTATTATTTGCATATGAACTTACTAAGCATTTATGCTTACTCCCTCCTTCTTACTCATTGTAGTTTTGGACCAGCCAGCTCAGGAGTCGGGATAGGTCGAAGGCTCAGTCACACTATCCGGAAGACTTTTGGTAATGGCTTGTAAATTTAAGTATGGCATGTATAGCAATATACTTTTTTTCTGTAAATGATCTTATGGTATGGTGATGGAATGGTTGAGGAAATGCTTGATAATGATAAATTATGAAAATATTTAGTTTAGATTATATTTGATGTTAAGGAAAATTATTAAGATACTTAGTGCATAAAAACTCATAAAAGGGATGAAATTTGCCATAAACAGAATACTGCAGCAACACTGACGCGAGTTTAAAAATTTACTAAAAATCATAGAAATTGAACTTGGTGATGGAATACATATCAAATTGAAGCTTATTATGTCTAGTTTCACATGAAACAAATGAAACAGGTAAAGGAATTATATGTTACAAGATATTTGAATTTTAGTGAAACAGGGTCATAGCAGTTTCTGAATCCCCTGTTCCAACTTTAGAAATTCACCATAAATTGTAAAGATATAATTAGGTAGTGTATTTTATATTCTCAGAATCCTTATTGAGCCTAGTTTCATTAGAAACAAACCTCATAGTCATATGGATTTTGTACAGAGAGAAATGTGGTTCGTAGTAAACAGAGGTCAGACCAGTCAAGTCCTGAAACAGGGGTAACTTTAACTAATAAACTGTACTAATTGGCCCAACCAAAAATTCTAGAAAAAAATTAGTAGATAGGTATATGAGTCTAGATTTAGGGAAAATTTACAGATCTTGATTTTGAGTTTCGTAACTCGATATATGATTTTTCTTGTGACTATGATGCAAGTAGCTTAAAAGCTGTGAATGTAGAAATAAATAATCCAAAGTTCTAAATATGTTAAATTAAGCTTAGTAACACCTCATACTCGACTCCGGCGACGGTCTCGGGCGTGGGGGCATTACATAGGCATTCATAAGTTATATGAAAACAACCCAATTCAAAATTACATACACAATTTACTATGAGAACATACTAACATTTTCATGTAACTGAAATCAACTAATTTAGCATACTATAATTAAAGCATTCGTCTCTTATTGTATTATCACAACATATAAGATCATATTTAAATGATAAATTGCAAAGCAACTACATACTCATGCCAATCAAACTAAAACTAAATCCACTATGCAAACAAGTCATTATGCATAAACTAAGCAGACATGTCACATATTCATAACATATTTAAGTCTAATATCATATTTCACACATTTAGTCATCATCTGTTTATATTACTACACATTTATCACATAAATCACATGATTATTTTAGCATATATAACAACACGTATAAATCTCATTTAATTACATTCAGTCACATTTTATGATAGTTTGGCTCTTCGGATTATGAAACATCAAGTGGACTCTATCACCACTCATTAGACACATGGAACTCCATCACACCGCACATAGACTCATAAAGTCAAAAATATCCAATAAGCGAAACATATAGCTAACGCTCTCCAACACACCACACATTCATATCCCAGTAAATGGAGATCACATTCCCTTATCTTTCCAAAACTATCCCTGGGCCTCAACCCCTTATATACCACAACACATATAAGTGAGTATTGACATGCCAACTATATCCAACGGTTTCATTAAGTCACAAGGCCAAAATATCCTCATCATAATCACACATTTTTAATTCCTGATTTAATGCACATCATCTTTGTTCATATTCGTCAATTCACGTAAAAAACTTGTACACAATGCATACTTATCGAATTCACATTTAATTGAACTTAAAATGCCACAATAATGCTCATTGAGCCATCATATATCCATCAAAATATGAGTGCATAAAATCAGTTTATCACTTACAAAAACCTGTTACATTAGCATCATATTCCACAATGCAACACATATATACTTACCGACTTCTGCACACTGCCACTGCACATCCTTATAACGGTAACACAACATCATTACTATCATTCGACATATTTAATATGCCCCACAATATAACAGAATTCACAATATTTCATCATAATAATCAATTCATAGTTATTCACATATTCACATAATTTGTCGAAAATAAAACAAGGAAAAGAGAAAGCTTACACTCGGAACTTAGGATAGAGGTTTAATCCATTCCTGAGCTCCCAATCAACGCTAAGAATCATGCCTACATGTAGTAATTCCAAACACTCACCAATTATGCTTTCGCCGAAAAGTTGAAAGCTTAAACTAGCTTTTCCTTGTCTTTTGCCTTGCTCGTAGAAGGTTCTAACGGTTCCAATGCTTCACTTATATTAACCAAAAAATATACACAACCAAAATTCAGCCAAATACTTACATAAACCAACCAAAAATGCAAGCTTAAGCTATATTCCTTAAGAAACTGAAATTTTGACTAACAAACTTGAAATTCAAATATCTCGATATATACTTAATCTTTTTGCCTAAAATGAATTACATTCATCTAGTTATTCACATATGACTAATTGTCAACCTTTAAATTATTGAAATCTACTCAATTCATTGTATCGAAATTTTTGACATGTTTATGGCAATTTTCATGAAAATTCATTAAATCGTAAGAAATATTTAACGAAACTTTAAAGTAAGTTTAGAAACCTTCTAATCATGTTAAAACCAGTTGAAAAACACTTTGAACCCATATTTTTATCCACAAACTCAAAATTCACCATTAAAGAACCGATTTTTTTATTTAAAACATATGTTTCAATGGCTAAAAATTCAGTTTAAGGGACTAGATATCATTTAAAACCTGTAGAAAGTCGAATGGTTACCTTTGATAGAAGAAAAATGAGCTTTGATGCAAATCCAAGAAAACCCACGTTTAGAGAAGATGATGTAGATGATGAAGTTTTTTGGTGATTTTTTTTGTTTTTATAGAGATTTAAGGTTCAAGAGTGTTAGAATTCAAATGTAATTAGGAATTGAAGATGAAAAGAAATTATAAGAGTAAGAGGAGAGCAAAAATGACACAAGTAAATGGAGAAAAACTTAACATGAAACAGAGCTATTGAATGGGGGTTTTTAGATTGATTTTGAAATTCTGGTCTAATTGCTTCATAAAAACTCCCAAATTTGACTTTTTTACAATTCAGTCCTATTTTCAAAATCAAGGATATTTAAAACTCATTTTCAGAAATTGACTTGATTTTATGAAACCATTTTCGAAAAAATTATCGGTTACCAAACTTATGAAATTTCAAGTTTTTATAGACCATAATTCCTAAAATACCCCTAAAACTCTTAGGCCCTATATTAGGGTGTGACAAGAACTACTTATCTTCTGACCTCATAGTCTAAACCAATTTAGGGTTAAGGTGTTCACGGATAAGCTATACCAAATTTGGGTTAATTCTTACCTTGATAACATCCTAGAATTGTTAGGCCTAGAGTTTAGATTCTTCCTTTCCTTAACAGCTGATCTGTTAAGAAATCCCTACAAAATAGTTAATTATTCATAACTCCCATCACTAATCCCCCATAGGAGGATTAGTTTCTCATGGATCTAATAAACAATATAAACTTGAATGAAAGAATGACCATAAAGAACAATTTCAAGAATAGAGTTTAGAGAAGCCTAATCTGTATTTAGATTAAGCGAAGAATCCTCACAGGGTTTGGTAGTAATTCCAGAATCTGGTTTCTTCTCAAAAGTGGATAAGAAGAACAGGAATAAAATCTAAAACCTAAGAAAAGGGAAAAACTAAAGACTAAAATTAAAGGTAAATTTATACAATTGTAAAATGGTGTATATAACATGTGTTAATTGATCCTATTTATAGGCTTAGAACGGTCGTCGTACTTAATAGTAGGTCAATTGACGTTTCTGAGCTTAAATTTGGATTGTACAAACCAAAATGTCCTTAGCTTGTATTAATTTCCCGTACAGAGGCGATGTTTCAACATAACAGGACCTGTGTCGCGACATCAAGGGTAGTTACTTTTTTCAGGGTATCTTTAGGGGTATGTCGCGACATCCTCATGCTATGTTGCGACATTGAAGGCAGTCTTAGAATTCTTTAGTTTTGCTTCCTATGTTGCGACATCCAATGACCCATGTTGCAAATTAGCGACCAATATTGAGTTAGTACACCTTCTAATGGTCTGTTGCGAACGCACAAAGTATATCAACTCACCCTTAGGCCTCATTTAGCCCTTAAGGTCAATAAAAGACTCGAATAACACAATTTATTGAATTTAAGTAAATGTAAGAAAGCTTAATTAAATTTCAATAAAAATGGTCATATTCAAGCTCCTCAAATGTGAAAACTAGTTTAATCTATTACATCGAATTACGACAGATCAAACTCCCTCACACTTAATTCATTTCTTGTCCTCAAGAAACACATAAAAAAAAGAAAAAAGAAAAGAAAAGATAACCCTTGACCAAGAATGATACAAGTGTTAGCTGTGGAGCACCTGAATAGGTATTTCATACTCATACATAATTCTCGCATAAGATATAACTTACTTACCACCTTTGACATCAAACACCTAATTTCAGTATATTGCAAAGCATACACGCATTAAGGGTCTCAAGTGTAAGAATCCATTAATAAATTATACAATTAATTTGGTTATCCTAGCAGAATACAAATAGTCAAAAATTCACTCATTTAGTATGATTTTGAATTGTGAATAAATGTGCCTAGATCACATAGGCCTTTTCGGCTTGTAATGTACTGAGGCTTAAGACATAAATGGATTTCAAGAATAGTAAGCATCAAATAGTTTCAAGCATGAAAATAGTTTGACACATCATATTGTCCCCTGTTCTCCCCCTTAATGACCCTTTCCCATTCACCGCCTTATGTCTTATTCTCTCACTTTCCTTATTTCTCCACGTAGGAAGTCATAGCCTAATATAACAATCATGATTAGCTCATGAGTTTTTGTACACTAATGAATGAGCTTTTTTAACTTTTGTGACTTGTCACATTTTTTTTCTTTTTCAGTACATCTCATTGACAAAATGTTTTCACTTTTCAGGTACTTTTTCTACTCATTTTGATTTTTTTCTTGAAATTTTCTTTTATTGCACATATTTGCTAACCTATAATTATTATATCAAACTGGTCCAACCTATTTCACTCTATTTTTACAAAATTCACCATAATGTATCTACTTGGCCCTCAATACATATGGGAAAACATCTATAATCGTGCAGTTCAAGACCAATGGAAAAGGATAAGTACAAATTTTATATTTTGGCTTGGATTTTGTGTAAAGGTTCATCAAGAAGTGTTTTTTAGCCCAAAAATAGGTACTAAAGATAAACAACAAAGTTAGCTTTTTGGCTCTGGTTGTATTTCAAACAATGCTTTAGGTCATTAATCTACCGTAATTTGATGTAATAGATTAAACTAGTTTTCATGTTTAAGGAGTTTGGATACAAACATTTTTCTGATTTAGTAGTTAAGTTTTTGTAGTTTTATTTATATTAAATAAAATGTGCAAATTGAGGTTTTTATTAACCTTAAGGGTAGAATGAGACCTTAGGGAAAGCTAACGCACCTTGTGAGTGTGCAAGAGACTTTTGGAAGATGTACTAAATTGATATTGGTCATTATGTCTCAACACAGAATGTTTGATGTCGCAACGTAAGGAGCAGAACGGAGAAAGTTCAAGACTAGCTTCAATGTTGCGATACAGACTAACGGTGTCACGACATACCCTTGAAGATAGCTAAGGAGGTGTATACTGATTGATATGTTACGACACAGGTCTTGATGTGTTGTGACATCGACTCTGTGACAGTAATTAAACAAGAAGAAGGGACATTTGGGCTGCTCAATCAAACTTAAAGCTCAAGAACATCAGCTAACCTAAGGTTAAGGACAATGGCCATTTGAACGCTATAAATAGGCTCATTTGTCACTTGTTATGGACACTATTCCATTAACATAGTTTCTTTCTTTAGATTTAGTTTTGATTTCTTTCTTTCTTAGGTTTTTCAAAGTTTAGTCTATTTGTTTGTTATTTTCTTTCAAGAGATCTTATTTCTAAAGATGATCAACTTCTAGAATTCGTGTTATTATTTATATAAATTGGGCTTTTCTTAAACTCTACACTTCAATTTCTTCACCATGTTTTATTCTTTCATCTATTTCATGTTGTTTATGAAACCCATAAAGAACTAATCCTTCTATGGGGGATTAACAAGTGGTGGCATGATCTATTAACTATTTTGTAAGGTTAGTCAACAAATCAACAATTTGGGAAAGGAAGAGCATGAAAGAAATCCTAGGCTTGACAACCCTGGGAAGTCATCAAGGTGGGAATTAACCCAAAATTGTTATTACCCATCTGTGAACACCTTCAACCCAAGCTAGTTTGGACTGTGAGGTCAGAAGATAAGTAACCCTTGCTGACTTGTTATGTTAGTGGAAGATTGGATGATCCTGCTAGGGTAGCGACTAGTTGGTTGATGAGGAACCCGAAACGATAGTTTATTGGGATTGTTGAAGCAAGCTAATCACCCACCATCAAATTTGATTCCTTTTACTTTATCTATCTCTTGAAATTTAGTTTTCTTTTATATTATTTTGTTTTTATTATTAGTACTATACAAATCCCAAAAATCTCTTACTGACATTTTCGTACTATAACTTGATTATAGTATTAACTAGATCTTTTAGTGTGTAGGTTAAAATTGATCTAACCTTCGCCTTCCTTGGGTATGATCCTCGGAGTATTCATCCATTCCGTTGCAAAATTTTATTACAACTAGACCCGTATACATATGGATACCACATTGTAATTCTATATTTAATGTAGTATTCACACTTAAAATGTTAGTATGTCCAGAGGCGATCGAGTTATTAGCGTCGTTGCTAGGGAGGCAATGTCACTAGATTGATTTTAATTGTTTCTTTTTAAAAGAATAATTAGGAAAATTTTGAATTATAAATACAATTTGTATTTTTAAATTTACTAATTTAGTTTACTAACTTCTTTCCTTTTCTTTTTGAAATTTAGTATATGCCTCAAAGGAGATGAATATCTGTTTAGTTGGTTATTGATTCATAGAGACTAAGGCAGAAAAGATCTCTTGATTATGGATGAAACTTATTACATGTGGTTTAACGATGAGATGATCTTTGATGATGAAATATACGAGGAGGGAGTATATGAAGAATAGGAAATTATGGAGAATCAGGAATTACTCATGGTTGAGCTAAGTCAACGTGGAAACGAAGCCTTAATGCACTAGTGGAATAATGACCAAGGTATTGATATAGCCAAACAACCACATGAGTTCACTGGTAATTTGTATGAGGTACTTGAAGAAGATCATGGTATGCCCAAACATTTAGACATCCTCCCTATGATTCGTGTAAGATGCCTTCACATTAAACCACCAGAATGAACAACTCTGAGGTATTATCAAATATGTCAGACATGATGGCACAAATGATTAAAATGATGCAAGAAATATCTGAAGCGTTGCCTCCAAGGATAGAGGAAATGACTGACACTCATAACTCAGATCATGAGAACGCTTGTATCATCGATGACCATGATGAGATTTATGACGAGAGTTCAACTAGAGCTTGTAACTGAAGGTCATGTGGATGAGTTGGACATAGTTCAAATAGTCTCTGATCTAATTGACATAGCAACAGAACTAACCGTAAATGTAGAAGTGAAAGATGAACTAACCACTAACATGGAGCTTAAACCGATATTGAATGAAAGCGTAGAAAAGCCAAAACACTCTTTGGCTATAGCATAGAAGGTGCCAATCGATGAGGTCGAGGAGTTTGATTCATTCTATCACATCCTACTTTTTGATTATTTATGAAATAATAAAACTGTCATCTTCTATGTTTTAAATTAAATGCGCAAGATTGGGCATAAATGAATTAATGGCCTAGTGGTTTAGTGGTTACTTAGCTATCATAGTGGTCCTAGGTTCAAGCCTCATTGTTCACACTCTTACATTTATTTCTTTTGACAATTTTTCCCTTTGTTTAATGTGTTTTCCGTCCACCTTGTGCACCATAATGAGGAGGATTTGTTTCCTCCATTTTATGGTCAAACTTACCATAGTTAGAGGGTACATGATCCCCTTTTTTGCTCCATGTCCCCCTCCCTTTCCATAACCTCACCTCGTACCATGTAGCTTGATACATTGAACCTAGCCATAGTTAACCAAACTCCTCTCTTACTTTTGCCGTCCATACCTGTAACACCCTTAACCCATATCCGACTTCAGAATAAGGTTACGAGGCATTACCAGAAATCACAAATGATTCACATACATTCATACAATTATAATCAAAATCTATTCATATCAATCACGTTGTCCCTTGTAAAGTCATACGAGACCTTAAAACATGCTTAGAAGGGGTTCGGGACTAAACCAATGACATTCACAAACTTTGGGAAACATAAAAAATTTTCAAAGATATAAGGGTCACACGTCCGTGTGAACAGGCCGTGTGCTTCACACGGCTACCAGACACGCTTGTGTCATAGGCCGTGTGAAAACATGGCATACATACTGACTTGCACCACACGGCCGAGGACATGCTCGTGTGCTATGACCGTGGAAAAATTAGGGAGGTTACTGACTTGGGTCACACGGCCAACAACACGCCCATGTGCCAGCCCGTGTGTCACACACGACCAATAGACACGCCTATGTGTCTAGGCTGTGTCAAAACAAACTGTAGGGTATATTGACTTTAAATTGTAGGGTACCCTAGGAGACACACGGCCGTATAACATAATTGTGTGTCGTACATGGCTGAGACACACGCCCGTGTCTCTGTCCGTGTGGACAAAAATAGGCCATTTATAAGGCCAACATGCCACCCAAAAAGGGTCATCTTTACAGGCATCATCCAAAGCATAATTCATGACCAAATAGCAACCAAAACCATACCCAAACATGCGTAATTCAACCTACAATATCACCAACCAATTTCATAATCAATTTCATATCAAAGCATACCAATTTTATGAACTAAAATTATGCCAATTCATTTGTCTCAAACACCATATAAGACTTAAAATCATGTCAAAACCATACCATTTTAACTACCAAATTATACCTAGATGGCCATTCACCCAAGACTATATATATACATCAATTATAACCTTTTTCCATCACATAGTCTATACCAAAACCAATTCCATAGTCTCAATCATATTCATACCATATCACATGGCAATAAATACACATAACACATATCATAACATCACTAGGCTATACATGCCGTACATTAACATTTACAACTTCAAAAGTACCAAAATAACGTTTGATAGTATGATGACGATCCTTCACGATCCCTGAGGTCACAGTAGCTTCGATAATCTATAAAACAATGAAAAACACACACAAAGTAAGCTTTCAAGAACTTAGTGAGACATATGCAAATAAACTTAACACATAAGATAAATATAAGCCACTTTGTCCTTGGGATCCATAGCAAATTTCATATACAAGTTTCATAATTCACATGTAGCTCACTTGTTCTTAATGCACTCGCATTTAACCACTATTCATTTTTATGAAATTCACATGTCATTATTTATACACATACTCACATTTCATTCTTGAGTAACATATACATTACATACGTACCTGAATCAGATACTCATTCACATTTTCATTCCATTCTTGATATTGCTTGTTGAAATGTTCAGAATTGATAAGGATACTCGGATAGCTCGTAAACTCGTACAATGCCAACGTCCCTGACGTGGTCTTACATGTTATCAAATATCGATACCACTGTCCCAGACAAGGTCTTACACGAAATCATATACGATGCCAATGTCCCAGACGTGGTCTTACATGAAATCACATACCAGAATCTTATGACATGACATATGTATCCTAACTATTCCTATGGTTCATACGGGGCTTTCGGATGCCATAATTCGATCGATGTTTTCTCAATTTCACATATTCATCTTCTGTAGTCATTCATTACATTGCAATATCATAAAAGCATGAATAAATCAATTCAAATACATTTATTTGCATATGAACTTACCTTGTATGGAGACGAATGGACCGGAATGACTAATCGAAAACTTTTGATTTACCCTGATCCAAATGTAATTTCCTCTTTTCTTAATCTAAATACATTCAAAATTAACCCTTTATTCATCAACACATTCAATTTCATCCACAAACACGTATTTGAGCATTTTTTTACTTTAGCCCCTAAGATTACACATTTATTCATTTTAGTCCCTATTTCATAAATACACAAAATTCACAAAATTTCCTTATATACATGCTTGGCTGAATATTCCCTTAGTTCACATAAGCCCATATCTTTCATTTATTTCACAATTTAACCACACATTTTACACTTTTCACAAATTAGTCCTTTTTATGCAATTTCACAAAAAATCACTTTACAAAATATAGATATATATCATCAAGCTTTAATAATTCATCATCAACATTCAAAAACACATGAACTCATCAATGGAAACTTTCAAAATTTATCAACACTTTTAGAAATTGAAGTATGGGCTAGCTAGTATTTGAAGCAACGATCTCAAAAACATAAAAATTTTTAAAAACTGAGCTAAACACATACCTTAATCAAGATTGAACATGGCCGAACCCTAGAAACTCATTTTCTTCTTCTTTTTCTCTTAATATTCGGCTATATGGATGATGATAACACCAAATTTTTTATTTTGGTTTTATTAATGTTAACATAATAGCCATTTTACAATTTTAACCCTTAATAAAAACATTATAATTCACATAACATAAGGCCATTAATGTAATACTCCACTAACTATGGTTTAATAACATCGTAAGGACCTCACAATTAATAAGCCAAAACAAATAGGCACATTTAACATATAGCAAGTCACTTTTGCATTTTACGCAATTAAGTCCTTTTATAAACTTGAGCACACAAACGATAAAATGTTCACACGAATTTTTCACATATATCACATATCATGCTATAAATATAGAAAATAATATTAAAATATCTTTTTGACTCAAATTTGTGGTCTCGAAACCACTGTTCTGACTAGGGTCTAAATCGGGCTGTTACAATACCCCCTCTCCCCCTCACTTTCTTCCTTTTCTCATTTCTATCTCACTATTTTTCTCTCCATTTTTGCTAACAACCACCACCTCTCCTCCAATATGAAAGGAACAACCCTCCATTGATAATCACCTCTCATGGCTATCGTTCCTCGTCTTTTCTAATCTTCTTCTTCCCATCACAGCCGTGAGTGTCACCGTGATCGCTGTTGTGTGCCACCGCAAGTCTACTTCCTCATCCAATTTTGTTCTATTTTCTTCTCATACTTTTTTCTTCTCCTCTCCTTAGCCGAACCTGTAATACCCCTAACCTGTATCCAGCGCCAGACTAGGGTTAAGCGGTATTATCAAACATATCAAAACACTTCGTATTCATTTCACAAACATCATAGCATCATAGTCAAACATCAATATAAGTCCCTTTCTTAGGTCAATGAGACATTAAACATGCATTAGGAAGAGGTCGGAACTAAACCAAACCTATTCAAAATTTTCAAAACTTAACCAATTCTTTCAAACTGATAAAGTCACACGCCTGTACGACTAGGCTGCGTGTCACACACCAGCACTAGACACGCCCATGTGAACCAGCCGTGCTAAAAATAGGTCCTATACTGATTTTTTCACACGGGCAATAGGCACGCCCGTGTACTATGGTCGTGTGATACTTAGCTAGCTACTGACTTATACCCACGGCCATATAACACACCCATGTGTCAAAGCCGTGTGATTTTTAAGAGGTTACTGCCAAACAAACACGGCTACAAAGCACGCCCGTGGCCTTTGACCATGTGGCACAATACAGGCTTGGTTTAAGCCAGCTTGCCACCCCATTATTAGTCAACCTACAAACAAGGAATCAAGCATTTATGTACAACCCAATCAACCATTCTTTATGCTAAAACATAATGTAAGATTATATCAAAAACATCATCCATTCTCGTACCATGAACTCACCAAACTTACGTTCTTCTTGACCCAATTAAGACATGCCATAATTGTAAATTAACATCACATATCATAAGCCAGTATCAAATATGAGTTTAAACACAAATTAGCCAAATCTCATGGCTAACTATATACATCACAAAACATACTTCCTAACTACTAGCCTATACATGCCATACTTCAAATATTTACATTTTGAAAAGTACCAAAATGAGATCGATAGTGTGGTGATGATCATCGACTATCCCCGAGCCTTTAGTAGCTATGATAACTGTAAAATAGATAGTAATCACACAGAGTAAGCTTTCAAAGCTTAGTAAGCTCGTACTCAAAACATTCATAGTATATGAACATAAAATGATAACCTATGAGTATTTGCACAATTTCAATCCATATAACTATATCAAATCAATGAGATTCATATACATAACATCATCTACCACTTAGGAATTATACATACCTGAAGCTTCCCGTACTTATTCACTTTTGTACTTACCTCATGTTGAATGTTATAAGACTTTCCATAAGTTATTCGTATTTTATACATCAACACACTTAGTGCTATAAGGTTAGCTGAAGCTAAATATTTTTGCACACTTAGTGCCATCTCAAATAACCCGGACTAAGTTGGTATCGCACACTTAGTGCCTCAAATAGCCGAAGCTAGTTAAATTGCACACTTAGTGCCCAAGCTAGTTTAAATCGCACACTTAGTGCCAAAACTTCCGTTTCATCACCATATTATCCAATTCAATTATATACAACCTATGTATAATAAAGACATAAAAACATACTTAACATCATATTTTAAGTACGAACTTACCTCGTACTCGGAATTTATCGACTCGGACTATCTACTCGATAACCTTCGACTTTCCTCGATCTAAGTCCGAATTCCTCCTTTCTTGATCTATAGGTTTTCAAAATTAACTCTTTTATTCACCAATTAATACAATTCCATCTATAAACACATATTTAGGGCATTTCACAATTTAGCCCTCATATTTTCACATTTTGACACTTTAGTCCCTAATTCACAAAATAAAAAAACACATAATTTGCATATACTTATGCTTGGCCGAATTCTTCTAGTACTCATACTAGTCCACACATTTCATTTATTTCACATTTTAGTCCCTCAAAATAACATTTTCACAAATTAGCCCAATTTACTCAAGTCCAACTAAAATCCAAAGACAAAACATGTAAACTTAACATCAAGCTTTCATATTTCACCATTTAACAACAAAAAACTCATGAATTCATCCATGACACATTTTTAAATCGTCAACAAAATCAGAAATTGAGGCATGGGCTTTATAGTACACTTAGCAACGATCTCAAAAACGTAGAAATAATCAAAAACCAAACTAAAAACATACCCAAATTAAGCTTCCAATGTGCCGAAACCTAAAAGCCTTTATTCTTTCTTTTTCTTCTTCAATTTCAGTGGATGAACACATATATGACATGATTTTCTAATTTGTTTTCATATAAATTACTTTCATAAACATTTTCCCATTTTTCCCTTTATAAACAATTATAAATTCACCTAACACATGCCCTTGTACGTCCATTCAAATTTTCAATGGTCAAATAACCACATAAGGACCTTTACTCTAGAAAGCCAACTCAAATAAGCACTTAAACATCTAGCACAGAGCTTTTATATTTTCTGCGATTAGGTACAAATTAAGCACACAAACAGTTAAATTTTCGCACGAGACTTCCACAAAAGTCAATTCACTTACCAAATACACGAAAATTAATATTAAAATATTTTTCTAACTCAGATTTATGGTCTCAAAACCACTATTCTAACTAGGGTCAAAACCGAGCTATTACAGAACCTCCAAAATTCTCCACCATTGGACCACCATTGAAGCACTTTCAAACATAGCATCACCATTGTCAGACAACCCCCAAGCCACCGTCGCCACCATTGCCGGTGATCAAAATCCTTCTTTTCTTGTTCTTTTCCTCCTATTGTGTTGATTCTCATGTTTAATTAATCAAACTTATTCTTTCATCTCAATGATACACTCTAGATTACTCGATTATCCGAAATCATCACTTTTTGATTCCTCGTTCGATTTGAATTGATCAAGTGTAAGTATGGATTATTTTGAAGTCATTAAAATCCTCCTCCTAGTATTTTCTTGACATGGTCGAATGGTATAGTGACATGAGTCATAGTGGTATTTTGTGAATATTAATTATTTATGTACTATAGTACTAATGCTACATCATATGGAGGACCAAACAATAATTTAGAGGAGACCCCTAACTTCGCAACAGAAATTCTCCTTTCAAAAGTCTTAGATCGTGAAGGTAAGCAATGAGACTATTAGTGATAGACCTCTCAAGTGATGAAAAATTTTCAGAGATCCATACTAATATGTGTTAATTATGTGATAGATCATCTTACAAGGTAGATCAAGTGAAACCGAATAATAAGGGTTGAAGCAAATCAAATTTACAATCTAAGGTGTGGGATCGATACTATTTGTTTGTGTGACATCAATATTTTATTGGAAAAAGAATAATTGTATTAAATTATGAATACACTAAATATTTATAAAGAAATGTAAAACTCATCGAGATGGATGCCAAGTAAGTGTTCTAACTAAGTGGATCTATGAAACACTTGACAAGTGATATGCTTATGATTGTGATTGTGTTATATGTGTAGATCTCATGCTCATGATATGTGATGTATGGTTCATGTGTTATATGTGATGATTTAAATATGTGCAATATATATGTATATATGTATAATAAATCAATATCTATGATCTAATGTAAAAAAACATGTTATTCATGTTAAAAGTGAATGTCATGTGATAAGTGATTATGAGAGCATGTTTACATGCATCAGTGTATAAAGTGATCTATATGTGTAATAAGGAAAATCACCATATCACATGCATGGGGTGGGATTATGTGAAAGGTTGAAGCAATGGCAATAAATCTATAAACCAATGGTGACTTGTCCATATCAATGTTATCAGTGGCAGTTTATCAGCAAATCGGTAGTGGCATGTCCACAAACGGTGTTTGGATGGATGACTTTTGGGGAACTCGATATTGGTATGTAGCAAAGATGGGTAAGAATTTTTATAAAATTTTCATCAATTTTGTAACACCCTCACTCGTATTCAACACCAAAATAGGGTTATAGAGCATTACCAGACTTATATAACATTTAAACATTCAATTCACTTAAAGTTAATCTATTCATAAACAATTCAATCACAATTTAACATTTCATCCCTAATATGAGCCTATGAGGCTTTAAACATACATTGGGAGTGGTTCAGGACTAAACTGATAACTTTAAAAACTTTTTGTGTAACACCCCTTACCCCTATTCGATGCCAGAATAGGGTACGAGGCATTACCGGACTTAAACACGAGCATTCATACAAGATCGAGACCTAAATTTCTGTCTAAATTAAAAACTTTTCATTTATACTCGTATCGTCTGTATTATGGGCCTACGAGGCCCAAAACAGACATTGGCGATGGTTTTGGACTAAACAAGAACTTTTGAAACTTTTACCACACTTAGAAAATTTTGATGTTTTGGAGAGTCACACGCCTGTGTGGGTAGGCCGTGTGATCACACACTCCCATGTGGCTTGGGACAAGTCCGTGTCCTCAGCCCGTGTAACTCTTTGTTTATGACGTCATTAGTAAAATGAGGTCACATGGCCACAACACACACCTGTGTGCTTAGGCCATGTGGCGAATTAAATTCTCAAAATTAAGTACAGACTTCACACAGCCAGGGCACACGCCCATGTCCCAAGGCCATGTCCTCTACACGGTTGAAACACACGGCCGTGTCCTGCCCGTGTGTTTACTACTGGGCATTCTGTTTTGCATTAATTAGGGTGGAGGGGACACACGGCTGGACCACACGCCCAGGGGCAGATCTTATGTCACACATGGCCTAGATACATGCCCGTGTGTTTAACCGTGTGGATAATTTCTAGGCTATTTTCCAAGCCATTTGTCACCCTTTAACACTCACACACTTAAATCCACCTCATAGCATACAAGATGGCACATTTGTCATACAATGCATAGACATTTTATGTTTTTATAAAGCCAACATATAACATATTGAAGTTAGTAGGTTTACCCAAGATACTCCACACCAGTTTCATGACCAATCATCTTTGCTATCCTACTTCCAAGTTACACATTTGTACCACATTTATTGCCAAACACATTAATCATATTTCATACATTAAACATACTTGCCATCCATCACACTTATTATCATGAACAACCACAACAAGCATAAACACATTTGCATGCATGCATAATTACGGTTACAACCCAAATAATCAATATGAGCCACATCTCATGGCCATATACAAAATGAATCAAAATACCATCATAAGCCAACATATTTGGAAAAATCAATATGACATATAACAAAAAGACCAAGTCCCTATACATGCCATACTCAAAGTACTTAAATTCATTATACGCAAAAGATTAAGTTGATAGTCTAAATCTAGCTCCGACCACCTTCGATCCCCGAGCTAGCTTGGCGACACTATAAGGAAATGGAAAAGAAAAGGGAGTAAGCATAAAGCTTAGTAAGCTTGCATGTAAATAATAAGCAATAAAATACACATTCTCTTACACATACAAAACATAACTTAATCCATCTCATGCTCAATAATCATTGTTGTCATATCCAATTTCATTCAACTATATAATGTCCAATAGCACTCAAGATCATAATTCCTATATTCTCATCTTACCCAAGTTTTACCATTTCGTAATCTCAATAACTACGAGCTTGGCGTACATACTTGTACCCTTTCAACATGATCATACCTCATCATTTCTTTGACCAATCCTTAGATTGTCCGTTGAACCACTTGGAATACTATGGGAACTAGGGATTTTTATACACACAAAAAGATGCCAATACCATGTCCCAGACATAGTCTTACATGGGATCTCACATCAATGCCATATCCCAGATTTTGTCTTATACGAAATCTCATTTCAATGCCATGTCCCAGACGTGGTCTTACATGAAATCTTATATCAACTCCATAGCCCAGATAGGGTCTTACATTATAACACATATCGATGTCGATGCCATGTCCCAAAGTTGGTCTTACATGAAACCTCATATCAATGCCATAGCCTAGATATGGCCTTACATGATAAAACATACCGATGCCGATGCCATATCCCAAATATGGTCTTATACGGGATCTCGCCAACCCAAATGTCATAATATTTGTACCCTAAGTATTCCTAAAGTTCAACCGGCTTTCATCACCTCAAATTCTTGTCGGACAACATCAATAACATTCACAAATACAAATATACAATTCATGCAACATTAAATGTTAAATACATAATAAAATGTTGTATTAATTACACAAAAACTTACCTCAGTACAAAATATAGACAATTAATTCGATTTAGTCTAGGAACTTACTTTTTCCCCGGTCTAGGCCTGAACTCCGTTTTTCTTGATCTAGAATAGAAAATTTCACTTATTTAATTATCACATTATTCAAGTGAGTCCATAAATCATACTTTGGAAAAATTATAATTTTGCCCCTAAACTTTCACATATTTACACTTTTACTCCTAATATCGTAAAATGAAATGTGTCCAATTTCTTTGTTGCCCAAGCCTAGCTGATTCATATTCCCTCTTATAACAGCCCACATTTCATCAAATCACATTTTTAACACCCATTTTTACATGTTTTACAAACAAGTCATTTTAGGTGTTTTCTTGAAAAGTCATTTAGAAAAAGATGTTCATCTAACACCAATATTCCATATTCCTCCATTAATCATCAAAATACATGCATGACACACATGGGTAAAATTTTGACAATAAACTCTAGTTCAAATAAAGGGTAGAAATGGCTAAATCATGCTTTAAAGACTTCAAAAATGCAAAGAACATTAAAAACGGGGCTAGGATTAACTTACTTTCAAGCTTGAAAAGTTGAAGAAACCCTAGCTATGGTGACTCTTTAAATTCGGCACAAGCATGGAAAAGATAAATAGATTTTGGCTTTATTTTCCCATTCAATTCATTTATTTACAAAATGACCAAAATGCCTTTCAGGCCTTTTTTTTTTAAATTTGACCCATGCATGCCCCTTTTTGTCCATAAAAATAGAAATTGGGCAAACTACTATTTAAGGATTTCTAATTAATAATCTAAAGCCTTTTCATACTTAAAGCTTCTAGAATCTCAAATTTTGCAACTTTTGCAATTTAGCCCTAAAATTCAAATTGGACACTTATTCACAAAATTTCTTCATGAAGCTTTCACACAATCATGAAATCATGCCATAGACCTCAAAATAATCATAAAACAAATATTTCTACTTCAGATTTGTCGTCTCAAAACTACTATTTTGACTATGCCCAAAATTGGGATCTTACAACTCTCCCTCTTAGGGATTTTCGTCCCCAAAAATCTTACCGGTAAAAAGATTTGGGGATTGGCTTCTCATTGTTTCCTCGGGTTCCCATGTGGCCTCTTAAACTCCATCTCATTGCCATAACACTTTTACAAGGGCAACACTTTTATTTCTCAATTTTTTGACCTCTCAAGCAAAAATTTTAACCTGTTCCTCACCATAAGTCATATCCAATCGTATCTCCACTTTTGTAGGTGAAATCACGTGTTATGGGTCAGAAAGGTAACGGTACAACACAGACACATGGAACATACCGTGAATCTTTTCCAACTCGACTAGTAAAGCTAACCAATAAGCAACCGGCCCTATTATATCGGTGATAGTAAGAGTATGCCCAAAGATCAATCATGAGATGGTTGTAACAATATACTTGATTTACCATGTTTATTAATATAAGGCGTTGCCATTATTAGTTTAGTTTCTTTTCTGTGTGTATAAATAAACTATTTTATAATAATGTCCTGGGAATAATATGATTATTCTTAAAAGGTCCTTAGTCAAGTATTAATGTTGACTAGGACAACAATAATGCATTAAGACTAACATGTAGTTGATTGATGATAAAGAGTTGTCATTGATATGGAGTGTCAGAATCAATGCAAGAATATGTGTGTTAGAGAACAACATATTGGACTGACCCACTATGAGTATGTTTCTTGGATTATTATGTAATTGTCACAACATTACTCATAGTGATTAATATGTATATGATCCTCAGACTTGAGATCATCATTATCCCAACATCGTGAACTGTATATTTTGATACAATCAAACATACACCATAACTGGTTGTTTTATTAAGGCTGATGTTGGATATACCACAATCTATGTAGAGGGATATGATTGATCAGTATAGGATGAGTCCTTCCTGCATAATGGGAGTAATATTTTAGGCCACTTGATTGAGTGAGACTAGAAATGCATGGCCATGCTCAAATAAGTTGATATGAGATGTCATACTTATTTGTGTATCATAGTCTACTCAAGGTATCAAGAAACATGGGATGGACTATGCAAGTGTGACTATTCCATGACTTGTGTCCATTCCGGAGATAAAGGACTTAAGGATTAATGCATGAAAGGTTAATCACAAAAGGTTATGTCGAATCATGACTTCTTGTAACTTAGGTAGCAATGAAGCATTGCTAGATGCCACTCATTGTTTGTAACATTAGAATCGTTCTAATATTACTGCTAATGTTACAAGAACCTACAGGGTCACACCCTATGGTTGAAATGAACGTAATAAACATAGTTGGTATTGTGTTTTGTTGTCACATGAGTTAAATTAATTATAGAATTAATTTAATTGGGCAATCAAATATCGAACATATTATATGTACAAGGATGTTGTACACATAAGGAGAACATAATTCTATTAATATATGAATTTGGTTCGTATATAAATTTAAATAAATATAGTTTACCAAAATCTTTATTATAATTAATGTAATTATAATTTTCGGTTTAAATATTATTATATTTATTTATTTTAATTATGATTATTATGTTCGGATTAAAATTTAATAAACTAAGAATTCGTTATATACATACCAACTATAAGGGCAGTTATATATAGAAAGGGAGAAAAACCCTAAAAAGGGAATATATATACAAACTCGAAGCTTTGCTACTAGGTCTAGCAGCCGTCAAGCAAAATATCTCTAGAAATAGTTTTGGGGATTTCTTCCGTTCATTGTCTACTAGGTGGATTATGTAGGGGTCGGGATCATAAAGATTGCAGCTTGGATTCGAAAGCAAAACAATATTCTCATTGCCGAGGCTTCACTGTCTATTCAGATTGAAGTTTGGGTAATTTTGAAACCTTTTTCATCCCGGTTTGTTCCTCGCACATGGATCCATGGTTTGGATTGCCGAAATATTTTTTTTCCCTGTGCCATGGGGGTACTGGCCTTCCAACAGTGGTATCAGAGTCACTTGTGTGATACGGACTCAGGTGTTAAATACTTGGGTGATGTAATTGTATGAGATGCATGCTTTAATTTTATTACCTTTTTTTACTGTTTATATCGTCTATGCATAAACTGATTACTGTTCCTTTCGGTAATTGATTAAATGTTAATCATGGTGTTATGTCCTATTCAGTTTTATGTTATTACTATTAACTTAAAAAATCTGTAGTGATGTGATAGTGGTATTTACAGTTACCAATAAGAGTTAACTGGCTAGTGGAACAAGGGTTGTTCCAATATGAAACCTCAAGGATTCAAATCCTGAAAACACGATTCTGTTGATAAAAGTTATCAAATCATGAGGTTTCATTTGACTGGGGTATGCGGTATGTTTTGTAATAAATAAAACTTGATGGGCCATAAAAGGTTGAAAGGATATTTTATAATTCATTTAGCAAAATGTTGAATGATGTATGCTATTTTTGAAATGCACGGTGTTTGAAATGCATAGTTATAGCCCGATGACCCATTTGATAAAAGGTTGTAATTTTATAAATACGGCCTACGTGCCGTGCCTTACTACTATTCTCTTGTATTTCTCTTCTCACCTTACTCCCTCGTAAGTAAAATGAGTTTTTGAATATTGTAATTTACAAAAGTTACTATGGACTAGACAAGAAAGAAGATGGACCAACTAATGTGGACCGACAGTTTGTGAAACAGCTTACACCTTTAGGTTCTCCCATTGGCTTGGGTTGAACCACCATAGTTTATGGGCTATAACTATTGCATTTATTTATTGCTTTATCTATTCATGCATAAGATTCTATGGATGTCTAAAGCATGTAAATTTGGTAATAATAAACCCCATTAATTGATGAGATCAATTAAAAGATTAAATGGACTGAAGTAGACCATAATTGGTGAGATACAACAACTTTAATAAAATCCATCTATTAAAATATTAAGTCAACATGGCCTTCCAATTTTTGCCCTCATTAAGGCCTCGATCAATACTATGGAGGTTCTGCCAAAGCGAAGTACTACTATTTATCTTGGTTAAACACGAAAAATAAACAAGTGATATTCGCTGGTTAAAAATTGGTTAATGACTTAACTAGGTTAATCTAATAGGATTAGAAACCTAGAGGCAAGTAATTTGGATAAATCATAAGATGATTAAACAAGAGTTGTTCACCAAATTATAGGAGTTACATATGATGTAATTAGCAAGTGTTGCTTACCTAAATAACCATAATCTTGAGAGTAAAGCCAAAGCTGACTTAAGAGGAGGTGAAATATGGATCCTTAACCCACTAGAAATAGTTTCAAGAAAGTATTTTCGAAATTAATATATGAGGGTTATTAATTTTGAAATAAAATAGTTGAAACATCATATAATAAAGTCCTTTTAATGATTGATATAAACTTGGTAAATTTATTCACACGCATATTTTATTGTTGTAGATATATTATGGCTGCAAACTAATACACTCTCATTACGATCAGTCCTTAAGAAGGAAAAATTGAATGGTTTGAACTTTCTTGACTGGTTCTGTAACTTGAAGATTGTCCTCAAACAAGAACAGAAATTGTATGTCATTGAACAACCACTTCCGGATGAACCATTCGCTAATGCGTCGAAGGCTGATAGAGATGCTTACAAGAAACATCTCGATGACATGGTAGACGTTGGATGTCTTATGCTTGCTACTATGAATCCTGAGCTTTAGAAGCAACATGAGGACATGGTTGCTTATGATATGATCGAGCACCTGAAAGAGCTCTATCAAGGGCAAGCACGGCAAGAGAGGTTCGATCTAAGGCCCTATTCCAATGTAAGCTGGCTGATGAAAGCCCAGTAGGACCTCATGTTCTTAAGATGATTGGTTATATTGAAAGCCTGTCTAATCTTGGGTTTCCATTGAGCCAAGAGTTAGCCACTGATGTTATTCTGCAATCGTTGCCGAATAGCTACAGCCAGTTTGTCCTCAATTTCAATATGAATGAAATTGACAAGAATCTGCCACTGTTGCTCAGTATGTTGGGAACTGCTGAAGGCAACATGAAAAAGGTTGGACCCAAGCCCATACTGATGGTCTGTAAGAACAAGTGCAAGGGAAAGGCCAAAGTTCAGACAAAGCTCAAGGGCAAAGGTAGGCCCAATCCTGGAAAAGGAAAGGCTACACTGAAACCTAAAGGTGAGGTGTCTAAGGAAGGAAACTGTTTTCATTGTGGTGTGACTGGACATTGGAAGTGAAACTGCCCTGTCTATCTTGAGGAAATCAAGAAGGCCAAGGCAAGCGGAACGTCTACTTTAGGTATTTATGTTATTGATATTAATTTATCAACTACTACTTCTTGGGTATTAGATACTGGTTGTGGTTCTCATATTTTTACTTCTGTACAGGGACTACAAAGGAGTAGGACTTTGGCCAGAGGAGATGTGGACCTGTGAGTTGGAAATGGAGCAAGAGTTGCTGCATTAGTTGTGGGAACATATACTTTATCTTTTACTAGTGGACTTGAGTTATGTTTAGAGGATTGTTATTTTGTGCCCAGTTTGATTAAAAACATTATTTCAATTTCTTGTTTAGACAAAATTGGTTTTGAGATAATTATTAAGGATAATTGTTGTTCCTTTTATCTCAATAATGTTTTCTATGGTTCGGCACAATTGATTAATGGCCTCTATCTTTTAGATCAGATGAATCCCATTTACAACATAAATACTAAAAGACCTAAAATAAATGACTCAAATCAAACTTATCTTTGGCATTGTCATTTGGGCCACATAAGTGAGAAACGCATATCCAAACTCCATAAAGATGGTCTCTTGGATTCATCTGTTTTTAAACAATTTGAAGTATGTGAATCTTGCTTATTGGGAAAAATGACTAAATCTCCTTTTACTGGTAAAAGTGAACGAGCTAGTGATTTATTGGGCTTATTATATTCTGATGTATGTGGACCAATAAATACACAGGCCAGAGGTGGATTTCACTACTTCATTACTTTCACTAACGATTTCAGTAGATATGGGTATGTTTATCTCATGCGCCATAAGTCTGATGCCCTTGAAAAGTTCAAGGAATTCAAAAATGAAGTACAAAATCAACTAGGCAAAACTATTAAGACACTTCGATCTGATTGAGGTGGAGAGTCTTTTAGCCTAGAGTTTGATGATCTTTTGAAGGAATGTGGGATTGTCTCACAACTTACTCCTCCTGGTACTCTTCAATGGAATAGAGTTTCTGAGAGAAGAAATTGAACTTTGTTAGACATGGTTCGATCCATGATGAGTCATGCTGATCTACCGACTTCCTTTTGGGGACATGCACTTGAAACAACTCCTTTCACACTAAATCGTGTTTCATCTAAATTGGTTCAAAAGACCCCATATGAGATGTGGATTGGGAAACGTCCCAGTATGTTTTTTATGAAAATTTGGGGTTGCGAAGCTTATGTTAAATGTTAGATGTCTATCAAGCTTGAACCCAAATCTGAAAGGTGTATTTTTGTGGGGTATCCAAAAAAAACCAAAAGATATTATTACTTTAATCCTACTGAGAACAAGATGTTTGTTGCTCGGACTAGTGTCTTCCTAGAGAGAGAATTTGTTTCTAGAAAAGGAAGTGGGAAAAAGATTGAACTTGAAGAAATTTGAGAGTCACAAGATACCACTAAACCAGAGATAAAACAATAGAAAATTCCACAAGAAATTGAGGAACAAATAACTGCTGTAGAAACACAACCACCGCGCAGATCTTTAAGAGAACGCCATACACCTGAGAGATACGAATTTCTCATTACAACACATGGTGTCGTTCTTCTTATAGATCAAGATGAGCCTAGAACTTATCAGGAAGCGGTGATGAGCCTAGACTCTAAGAAATGGCTTAAGGCCATGAGATCTGAGATGGATTCCATGTATGAAAACCTAGTATGGACTTTGATTGACCCACCCGAAGGGGTTAAACCCATAGGGTGCAAATGGGTTTTCAAAAAGAAAACCGACATGGATGGTAATGTACAAACATACAAGGGGCGATTAGTCGCTAAAGGTTTTTTCCAAATTCATGGTGTTGACTATGATTAAACCTTTTCTCCTGTAGCTATGTTTAAATCTATTAGGATCTTGCTCGCTATAGCTACATTTCATGATTATGAAATCTGGCAGATGGACGTCAAAACAGCTTTCCTTAACAGGAAACTTGAAGAGGATGTGTACATGACACAACCTGAAGGTTTTGTCAATCCAAAGGATGCTAAAAAAATATGTAACCTACAAAGATCCATTTATGAATTAAAGCAAGCTTCTCAAAGTTGGAATCTTCGTTTTAACGATGGATTCAAAGAGTTTGATTTTATCAAAAATGAAGATGATCCATGTGTTTACAAGAAAGTTAGTGGGAGCACTATCACATTCTTGGTACTGTATGTGGATGACATACCTATCATGGGAAATGACATACCTACCTTGCAGTCTGTTAAGACTTGGTTACGAAGTTGTTTTTCTATGAAGGACTTGGGCGAACCCATTTACATATTAGGAGTCAAAATCTATAGAGATAGATCAAGACAACTACTAGCATTGTAACACCCCTTACCCGTATCCGAGGCCAGGCTAAGGTACGAGGCGTTACCAGACAAACATACAAACAATAAACTAAAATACGAGCCATAAAATTTTATTCATATTTCAAAGAGTTCATTCTCTTACACATAGTCCCTTATTTGAGTCTACGGAGCCCAAAACATACTTCAGAAAGGGTTTGGGACTAAATCGAGAACTTACGAAAATCTTGGAAATTTCATGCTTTAAGGCTCCACACGCCCCTGTCCCAAAGTCGTGTTCCATACACGGCTGAGACACATGGTCGTGTCTCTGCCTGTGTGGAATATACCTAGGCTATTTTCCAAGCTTTGGTCAACCTTGATCTCTTACACACTTATACAAAATCAAAAGCATATAATATGGTATTCATTTAATGATTAAACATCCTCAATTAAACCACAAACATAGCATTTGTATGTCATCATGCATGTGTCTCTCATACTCATTTTACCTTGTTTATTATAGTACCACTTATACATTTATACCAAGATTATCATCTTACCAAATATCTTCAGCTTAATCATCAAGCATTCATATTTAAAGCTAGATCATATCTTTATAAAATACCATGATTTATATGCGCGGAATAACATGTTTGCCTGAAACATTTCAATTCAATTCCATACCCAACAAGCATTACATTGAGACTAGTCATATATATATACACATGTCATGATACATAACATTCTTTTTTTGTCTTCTTATAAACACATATCATTTATTTCATTATATCAATATTTCATATACCATAGTTTCCATGTATTCCACATATTTTTATTTTCCTCCTCCTCCTCTCCATTCCACATCCTTAAAGTATATAGCATTCTTGTAAGTACGATTTCACAATTTACTAATAAATGTTCACATCAAACTGTCCACACGAGTCATAATCACTTAATTATTTATAATTCGAGCTACAGAGCTCCAAATTAAGATCTGTAAATTTCCCCTGAAACTAGACTCACATATCGTTCCACCATAAAATTTTCATAATTTTTGGTTTAGCCAATTAGTACAGTTTATTCATTAAAATTTCCCCTATTTCACTTTCTAACAGTTCTGACCTCTCTTCACTAAAAAATAATTATCTCACAGTACAGAACTCAGATAATATTCTTGTTGATTTATCTTGAAAATAGACCCATTATGGATTTTAAAAATATAATTTTAAGCCTCTAATTCTTTTTCTCCAAATTTTTGTGATTTTCCAAAGTCAGAACAGGGGATCACGTAATCATTCTGAACCAGTCTCACGAAAACATAAATATATCAAAATATCGAACTCCTTTGCTTTCTATGTTTCTTTTATATAAAAATAGACTCATTAAGATTTAATTTGATATCTCATTCAGTCTCTGATTCAATTTATATTATTTTTGGTGATTTTTCAAAATCACGTCACTGCTACTGTCCAAAACAGTTTTATTGCTAATTCACTCTTTCACACTTTCTTTGTATTAACCTCATTTTAACATACATATCACAAATCATTTTCACCACATTTCATACATCACAAGTATAGGCCCATGATCACAAGGTCACCATAAAATCATCCTCATGTATAACTTACTTGTTTATAAACTTACCACATCCTGGTCACTTAATGAACACATCATTCACATAACCAAGTTCCTGCACATATTCATCACAAAACTCACAAAGCAATACATAGAGCGTCTCCCGTTGAACACTTCGGATCAATCCTCGATACTTGGTGGTTTCAGCACATAGCTCCATCCATCATATAGTTCGGCTCTCTTGTACACATAGTGAACACTTAGTACCACCCATGTGACCTAGCCAGTTTATCTCGTAGCTCTCTTGTCTACATGGTGTCCTTCACTTGGAACCACGCATGCGACCTAGCTACATATATCCCGTAGCTCTCTTCTACACATGATGTGCACTCAGCACTATATATGTGACCTAGCTACATACCATCTGCATCATCCAATCTTTCTGAAGGTTCAACCGGGATTTCTCTCTCTTTTCCAACAATTTCACCAATCAAGTAATTATGCACAAACATATTTCCAATATTTTTATAAAATATCACAATACAAGTAATAGTGATGTATTACTTACATATAAACTTACATCTCATTTAATATCAACGCAATAACATTAAATTACACATTGTCTTATTAAAAATCATATGAACTTACAATTTCCCATAATATCCATAATCATAGAAATCACATTTATGTATGATAATTCAATGCACTTCATGTACCATAGACATATTTTTAAATCAATTCATAAACTTGGCACCATAATCATTTAATTTAACATAATTCAATTAATTCACTAAATTTAACTTTCAAATATAAATTACAGCATTATTGTTGTATTATTATCATTCCAACTTACATACTTTCAACACTTCGGAGATCATAGTAAATATATCAATTTTACATTGAAGCATGCATAAATTAATGCTTATTATACATATGAACTTACCTTGATATTAAAACGGCCATTTTACCAACTTTCCCAATTTTCGATTTTTCTCTCATTCTAGGTTCAAATCTCGTTTTCTAGGATCTAAAACATCATATTTTACTTATTTAATTAATGTACTATTCAAAACAGTCCTTAACTCAAACTTTGGAAAAATTACAATTTTGCCCCTAAACTTTTGCATATTTACACTTTTTCCCCTAGGCTCGGGAATTAAACTTCATCCCTTATTCTTATGTTTTATGACATGCTAATCACTTTTCCCTTCTATGGCAACATCAAATTCTCACTCTAACATATACTTATGACTATTAGGTATTTTTACCGATTAAGCCCTTTTGCTCGTTTTCACTTAAAACCGAGTAGCACAAGTTGTTTAACATAATTTAAAACCTCATATTGTATCATAAAACACCAGAATACACAAATTTTACCTATGGGTATTTTTCCAAATATGAACCCTAGGTTGAATTATTGCTAGCATAAGCTAAATCAAGTTACTAGGACTCCAAAAACATAAAAATCATTAAAAACGAGGCTAAAAAAGACATGCAATCAAGCTTGGAAGCTTGAAAAACCCTAGCCATGGTTTCTCCTTGCTATATTCGGCCATGGGGTTGAAGATGAGCAAAATTGGCTTTTAATTTTGTACTTTAATTCATTTTACCCCTAAATGACCAAAATACCCTTACTACTAAACTTTCCAAAATTCCATCCATGTCCAATTTTTGTCCATAACTTAGAAATTAGTCAAATTTCTATTTAAGACCTCCTAATTAATATTTCAAATAAATTTCATACTAGAAATGTAATATCCTGAATTAGGGCTTAACCGGAATAGTGGTTTCGTGACCACAAATTCGAGATAGAAATAATTATTTTACAATTATTTTGATGTTTATGATATGATTGCATGATTGTGTGAAAATTTCGTGATGAAATTCTATGCCTAAAGTGCTTAAGTTGAAAGTAGGGACTAAATCGAATAAGTTGCAAAATTTGCATTCTAGAAGTTTTTAGTATGAAATTGTTTTGGAATATTAATGAGGAGGTCTTAAATAGAAATTTGACCAATTTTAAGCTCAGGGACAAAATTAGGACATGGAAGGAATTTTTGGAAAGTTTAGTAGTAAGGGCATTTTGGTCATTTAGTTATTAAAATGAATTAAAAACAAAATTAAAAACCAATTTTTGTCCATCTTCTTCATTAGGCCAAAATTTCAAGGGTTCTCCGTAGCTAGGGTTTGTTTCAAGCTTCCAAGCTCCATAGTAAGTGATTCCAAGCCCCGTTTTTAATGTTCTTTACGTTTTTGGAATCCCGGTAGCTTGATTAAGCTTATGCTAGCAATAATTCAACCTAGGGTTCATATTTGGAAAAATACCCATAGGTGAAATTTGTGTATTTTGGTGTTTTATGATAGAATATAAGGTTTTAAATTATGTTAGACAACTTGTACTACTCGGTTTTAAGCGAAAACGAGTAAAAGGGCTTAATCGGTAAAAATACCTAATAGTCATAAGTACATGATAGAGTGTGAATTTGATGTTGCCATAGAAGGGAAAATGATCAGCATGTCATAAAACATAAGAATAAGGGATGACGTTTAATTCCCGAGCCTAGGGGTAAAAGTGTAATTCTGCAAAAGTTTAGGGGCAAAAATGTAATTTTTCCAAAGTTCGTATAAAATGCTGTTTTGATGAATGTATGTATTAAATAAGATTAATTTGGCATTATAGATCAAGAGAAACGAGATTCAAGTCGCGATCGAGGAAAAGAAAAGATTGTGGACTAAATTGCAAAATCTTTATATTTTGGTACCAAGGTAAGTTCATGTGTAAATAATGTAGCATAATTGTTATTTTTAAGTTATTGATGTTAATTATATGATATGCTGATTTTTATTATGAAATATATGCTTTGTGGTTATTTTCGAATAAAATGCAAATTATGTGTATTAATTGTTAAATATAAAGTACTACCGAGTATTGGTTTTGGTATTTTACTGAAGATGGCAAGGATATGTGTTCAAGGAAAATCCCGTTTGAACCTTAGGAATAGATTAGGATACAAGTGACATGTCACTAGGATGGTTGAGCATCCGAACTCGTTGAGTTGAGTCCGAGTTCACTTATGGATGCGAATGTCCGAACTCGTTGAGTTGAGTCCGAGTTCGTGAGATGTAACTAGGCATCCGAACTCGTTGAGTTGAGTCCGAGTTCACTTATGGATGCGAACGCCCGAGCTCGTTGAGTTGAGTCCGAGTTCACTTAGGGGCGGGTTACATGATTTCTTGATTACATATATGGCATTTATGTGCAAATTATCCATGTATCCAAGTTATATTCCGATGTGTTCAACGGGTGAAATTTCTAGTGAAATGGAAGAACACTTAAGATGCAAGCGATGTTTTGGTAAGTGTTGTGAAATGGACACTTTGGACAGGTATGTTCTTAACCCTCGGGTTGAAAATAGATACAACAATGATAAGGTGGTAAGATGATGAATAATGTTCAGAAATGTGATATATGTTTTGGTGATACCATGCTAAAGTTGTTTGGTATATTTGTGTTGTTATGTTACTTGTTATTTACATATGAACTTACTAAGCATTTATGCTTACTCCCTCCTCTTTATTTACTGTAGTTTTGAACAAGCCAGCTCGGGAATCGGGACGGGTAAATTGCAATATACTTATTTTGTGTAAATGGCTTGTAAAACTTAAGTATGGCATGTATAGCAATATACTTATTTTGTGTAAATAGTTTTATGATATGGCCATGATTGGTTGAGAAAATGTTTGATATTGATAAGTCATGGAAGTTTAATAGGTTATCTAGTTCATAATAACTCATGAAAAGATGAAATTTGCCTTAAAACAGAATATTGCTGCAGCAATGACATGAATTTGAAAAATCACTAAAAATAGTATAAATGGAATTAAATGATGATCAACTTATGAAATTGAAGCTTAATGAGTCTATTTTCATATGGATAAAAAAAACAGCATATAAATTTTGCTTTATGAGATATTTGAAACCTTGTGAAACAGGGCCAGAGTGATTTCTGGATCCTCTGTTATGAATTTAAAAATTCATACTAAATTATAAAAATATAATTAGAAGTAATTATTTATATTTACATATTCCTTATTGAGTCTAGTTTTAAGAGAAACAAACCTCATAGTCATTGAAATTATGTATAGAGAGATATATGATTCGTAATACACAGATGTCAGAGCAGTCGAACCCTGAAATAGGGGAGACTTTAACTAATAAACTGTACTAATTCGTCCAACCAAAAATTCTAGAAAAAAATTATTAAATAGATATATTAGTCTAGATTTACGGAAAATTTACGGATCTTGATTTCGAGTTTCGTAACTCGAGATATGATTTTTCTTGTAACTGTGACGCGGGTAGTTAGAAAGCTGTGAATGTAGAAACAAATGATTTGAAGTTCTTAATTTGATAAATTATGTTCGGTAACCCCTCAAGCTCGACTCCGGCGACGGTTTCGGGCGTGGGGGCATTACAAGAAACTTCTAGAATGCAATTTTTGCAACTTATTCAATTTAGTCCCTAACTTCGAATTAAGCACTTTATGCATAGAATTTCTTCACAAAATTTTCACACAATCATGCAATCATATCATAGACCTCAAAATAATCATAAAATAATTATTTATATCTCAGATTTTGTGATCCCGAAACCTCTGTTCCAACTAGACCCAATTTTGGGCTATTACAAGCATGGTAACTGCATCAATATTGAAAACACCGGCGGCTTTTGTTGGCTTTGTCCTCATAACTTGCCACTGATATTTATTCAGGGACATCTCTTTGATAAACTCGTAGGACTCCTCAGGTGTTTTATTGTTGACCGTTCCACCGGCTGCTGTATCAATCATTAGCCTTGTTGAGGGATTTAAACCGTTGTGAAAGGTTTGAACTTGTAGCCATAGAGGTAACCCATGGTGAGGACACCTTCTCAATAAGTCCTTGTATCTCTCCCATGCATCGTAAAGTGTTTCTAAATCCATCTGCACAAAAGAAGAAATATCGTTCCTCAACTTTGCTATTTTAGCCGGAGGAAAATATTTAAGTAAAAATATTTCGGTCATTTGTTCCCAAGTAGTAATTGACCCTCGTGGTAACGAGTTCAACCACTGTTTAGCTTTGTTTCTCAATGTAAAGGGAAATAACTGAAGGCGAATGGCATCATCAGAAATGCCATTAATTTTGAAAGTGTCGTAAAACTCCAGAAAATTCGCCAAGTGAGTGTTGGGATCCTCATCCTGCAAACCATCAAACTGAACAAACTGCTGTATCATCTGAATTGTGTTAGGTTTCAGTTTGAAATTATTTGTAACAATAGTAGGTCTAACTATACTTGACTCATTTCCTGTCAAAGAAGGTTTAGCATAGTCATACATAGTATGAGGAGCAGGATTCTGATTTGCCGCATTTGCAGGAGGTAGCCTGTAACACCCCGAACCCGAGGCCGTCGCCGGAGTCGAACACGAGGTGTTAACAGACTTCAAACCACTTATTAAAATTTTTCCAGACAAGCTGTCAATCTGCGTACTAGTCTCTTTAAAAATCATATCTTGAGCTCTGGAACTCAAAATCTAGTTCCGTGAATTTTCCCTGAAACTAGACTCATATTCCCATTTACATATTTTTTTCCAGAATTTTTGGTTGGGCCAATTAGTACAGTTTATTAGTCAAAGTCTCCCATGTTACTGGGATCGACTACACTGACCTTTGTGCATTACGACCTGGATATCTCCCTGTACAGAACTTCCATACTGATGCCGTTTGCTTCTATAGAAACTAGACTCAGTGAGGAATCTATACATATATGGTATGACTCCTAATTATCTCTGGTTAATTTATAATGAATTTCCAAAGTCGGAGCAGGGAATCCAGAAACCGTTCTAGCCCTGTCCCACGAGAACCTGATTATCTCTTAACATACTGTCCATATGATCCTTTCGTTACTTCTATATGAAAATAGACTCATCGAACTTCGATTACATAATTTATTCATCAATTAATTCCACTCCTACTATTTTTAGTGATTTTTCAATCTCATGTCACTGCTGCTGCCAGCATCTGTTACGAAAGCAACTATGCCCACTTCGTGTTTACTCCTTGATCTAACTAATAATTCATCATGCATATCACAAATTATGATCATGACTAACCATGCCAAAGGCTAATCATTGTCAAACTTCCCCCTACTACACTATTGCCATATCATGAATTTTAACACCAAAATAATCAACCATGACGTATGGCATAAAAAGGTCGAATTATCAAGATTTGCGACCTAACGTTATGAATCCAAACCCAACCGAACATTTATGCCATTTTCGCATGGCTAAAAGATTACATACCAAAGTTCAAACACAACATAATAGCCTATACATGCCGAAATTTCTCCTAAGCCAACTAAGAAGAAAGTACCAAAACTCGCTATCCGGTGTGATGACTTCGATGACGGCCCGACCACGCAAAAAGAGACGAGTCCAAGAAACCTAGAATAGGTGACAAGGAAACACCGAGTGAGTTTATAACTCAGTAAGTCATAAGCAATACACTACCATCCATTAATAACATTATCACAAGAGGAAACAAAATGGAACGAGGCTAGTTACTCCATCCATACCGAACCATACCATAGTTCCTCCGACCTATCGGTTCAATCTCATACCAAATCATGCATCCACATTCCATATACTCATCAATAGGATATTCGAGGCATTTTCATAAATCATTTTATTTTCGTTACAATCATACAACTAAACGGCCTTTCACCCATTCCACGATAAATCTTATGTACGTGACTTCAAGTATATTCGTCACATGGGTTCAAACTTACCAAGCTCAACTCCAAATATAGACATAGCACCTATTAGCCATGAGCTCAAGATACTTACCCGATCCGCTGTCCGTGATCGACTCAATAGCGTCGCACACTTAGTGTCCATAATGATTCAAGAATATATATTAAGTCCGCACACTCAGTGCTATATAATCAACTCGCACACTTAGTGCTACATAATCAAACTCGCACACTTAGTGCTACATAGTCAACTCGCACACTTAGTGCTACATAGTCAAACTCGCACACTTAGTGCTACATAGTCAAACTCGCACACTTAGTGCTACATAGTCAATTCGCACACTTAGTGCTGCACAATTTAAACCCGCACACGTAGCGCCAATCTCATGGTCATAAATGTTTATACCCGCACATTTAGTGCCGAGATCAACAACTCAATACATCTCACCTCTTTTCTTTTCATTCAACACTTTCATCATCACATACGTACATGCATATATATATATATTTATTCATTCCATTCAGCATCATTACATAAACGTTATGACCATTTGAATTAATACCAACTATATGCTTAATGACTTACTTTATGTTGGGTAAAATAATTCCGAGTCGGCTACTCGATGACCTTCGATTTCCCCTTGTTGGACGCCTCTCCTTTAGGTTCTTGAGCTTAGTCTAGCAAACCACCATAGCCGATTTTCTCAAGCTTTTCCCCTTCCTTTCTTTCCTCTATTCGGCCAAGGATGTTCAAGAATGAACACTTTTTTTTTGTTTTCTTTCTTCAATTCACGGCAACAAGGGGGTATGGATGAGAACATATTATTTTTTTTTCATCACCCTTCCTTTCATTATTTAATCACCATGCTCATTATTTTATTTTTCTTAACATACATCACTAGCATAACATGTTGGAGACATGTTTCCACCCATAGCATGGCCGGCCACTATGCTTTAGTTTGGCTAATTTGACATGCAAGGACAACAGTTTCCCACTTTAATACTATTTGGTCCTTACTTATTTACCTATCATAATTTTCCAAGTCTTTCAACTAGATCCTTTCAAGCAAAATTCACATTCCTAATATAAAATTAAAACATCAAATTTTTGTACAAGTACTATCACACATATAAGATATGCAAATAAAATTTTAACTAAATTTTATGACTCGGTTTTGTGGTCCCGAAACCACATTCCGACTAGGGTCGAATTAGGGCTGTCACAACTCTCCCCCACTTAAGAAATTTTCGTCCCCGAAAATCTTACCGGTAAATAGGTTTGGGTATCGTTCTTTCGTCGAGCTCTCAGTTTCCCAAGTAGCTTCCTCGATCCCATGTTTGAGCCATAACACCTTCACTAACGGAACCCTTTTGTTTCGCAACTCCTTCACTTCACGAGCTAGGATACGTATCGGTTCTTCTTCATAACTCATATCGGCTTGAATTTCAACCTCTTATGGGCTAATTATATGCGATGGATCAGATCGATAGCGTCGAAGCATCGAAACATGAAAGACATCGTGAATCTTTTCAAGCTCAGGGGGCAAAATCAATCTATACGCAACTGGCCCCACTCGTTCGGAGATTTCGTACGGCCCAATGAATCTCGGGCTCAACTTGCCCTTACGGCCAAACCTAAGTACCTTTTTCCAAGGCAAAACTTTAAGGAACACTTTATCCCCAACCTGATATTCACTGTCCTTCCGTTTCAGATCCGCATACGATTTCTGACGATCTGTGGCTGCCTTCAGACTCTCGCGGATTACCTTTACTTTCTGTTCGGCATCTTTAATCAAATCAACTCCGAAAACTTTACTTTCACCGAGCTCGGTCCAAAACAATGGTGTACGGCATTTACGACCGTACAAAGCCTCGTAAGGTGCCATCTTAATACTTGATTGAAAACTATTGTTGTAAATCAAAGGTACATACCGTTCCCATGAACCACTAAACTCAAGGATGCAGCATCTCAGCATATCGTCGAGTATCTGAATTATCCGCTCGGATTGACCATCGGTTTGGGGATGAAAAGCGGTGCTAAAATGCAGCTTGGTACCCAAAGCTTCTTGCAATTTCTTCCAAAATCGCGAGGTGAATCTCGGATCTCTATCCGACACGATAAAAATAGGTACTCCATGTAATCTCACAATCTGAGAAACATACAATTCGGCTAGTTTATCCAATGAAAAATCCGTACATACAGGGATAAAGTGAGCCGACTTAGTCAGTCTATCGACAACAACCCAAATCGCAACTTTCTTACTCGTCGACAATGGTAACCCAGATACAAAATCCATCGTGACTCGATCCCATTTCCATTCAGGTATCATGATTGGCTGAAGTAATCCCGAAGGCACTTGATGTTCCGCTTTCACTTGTTAACATATTAAACACCTTAAAACAAATTCCGAAATGTCTCGTTTCATGCCCGGCCACCAAAATTGACGTTTCAGATCGTTGTACATTTTAGTACTACCCGGGTGGATAGACATTCGGCCACTATGAGCCTCATTCAAAATCATCGAAATAAGTTCCGAATTCCTTGGAACACACAAACGACTTCTAAACCTCAAACAATCATCATCATCCATTCAAACTCCGATTCCTTGTTCAGAACACACTCAGCCCGTTTTGCAACCAATTCATCATCAACTTTCTGGGCTTTACGAATTTGATGAATCAACAACGGTTTGGCTTTTAATTCAGCTACTAACACATTGTCGGGTAGAACAGACAAGTGCACATTCATCGCTCGTAAAGCAAACAGCGATTTTCGGCTTAAGGCGTCCGCAACCACATTAGCCTTTCCCGGGTGGTAATCAATGACAAGTTCGTAATCTTTCAACAACTCAAGCCAACGTCTTTGTCGCAGATTTAAGTCTCTTTGAGTCATCAAATATTTGAGACTTCTGTGATCCGAAAATACATGGCACTTCTCACCAAACAAATAATGTCGCCATATTTTCAAAGCAAATACGATGGCAGCTAGTTCGAGATCATGGGTCGGATAATTTCTCTCGTGTGGCTTCAATTGTCTCGACGCATAGGCCACAACTCGACCTTCTTGCATCAATACGCAACCCAACCCGAGTAGGGATGCGTCACTATAAATGACAAACTCTTTGCCTGATTCAGGTTGCACTAAAATTAGAGCTTCAGTCAAATAAGTTTTCAGTTGATCGAAACTTTTCTGATATTTCTCCGTCCATTCGAACTTAACATCCTTTTGAAGTAGCTTCGTCATTGGTGTGGCTATCATCGAGAAACCTTTGACAAATCGTCGGTAATAACCGGCGAGCCCCAAAAAGCTCCGAACCTCAGTAATATTTCTCGGAGGTTTCCAGTTAAGTATGGCTGAGATTTTGTTCGGGTCAACTCGAATACCCGATGCGGATACCACATGACCCAAGAAGCTAACCTCTCTTAACCAGAACTCACACTTACTGAACTTAGCATATAACTGCTTATCCCGCAAAATTTGCAACACTAATCTCAGGTGTTCAGCATGTTCAGTCTCATCTCTTGAATAGACCAAGATGTCATCAATGAACACAACTACGAACCGATCCAAATATGGTCTGAAGATCCGATTCATCAAATCCATAAATACCGCAGGGGCATTAGTGAGCCCAAATGGCATCACTAAGAATTCGTAGTGACCATATCTCGTTCTGAAGGCAGTTTTGGGTATGTCCGAATCTCGAATTCGTAACTGATAATAGCCCGATCTCAAATCTATTTTCGAGAACACTGTGGCTCCCTTCAGTTGGTCGAACAAATCATCGATGCGCGGCAACGGATATTTGTTCTTTATCGTCACTTTATTCAGTTGACGATAGTCAATGCACAACCTCATGGTTCCGTCCTTCTTTTTCACAAACAATACTGGTGCACCCCAAGGTGAGAAACTTGGTCGAGCGAAACCCCTATCCGTCAATTCTTGCAACTGAGCTTTCAACTCTTTTAACTCGGTTAGTGCCATACGATACGGAGCTATCGAAATTGGCGCAGTTCCAGGTACAAGCTCAATACCAAACTCTATCTCCCGAATAGGTGGCAAACCGGCAATTCTTCAGGAAAAACATCCGGGTATTCACAAACCACCCGCACAGATTCGGGTTTCTTTTCTAATTCTTTATCATCAAGTACATACGCAAGGTATGCTTCGCACCCTTTTCTTGCATATTTCTGGGCCAACATTGCTGATATTACAGCTGGCAACCCCTTCAAATCCGTAGACTCAACTCGGATTACCTCGTTATTTGCGCACCTCAAATCAATAGTCTTGCTTTTGCAATTTACAACCGCATCATGCGCGGTCAGCCAATCCAAACCAAGAATAACATCAAATTCATCAAACGGCAAAAGCATCAAGTCCGCCGGAAAACAAGAACCTCGAATTACTAGGGACATCTCTTACACACTTTGTCGACAAGCACGTAATGACCCAAGGGATTTGACACTCGAATTACGAACTCAGTAGACTCAACAGGTAGAGTCTTACTGGATGCTAAGGTTTCACATACATATGAATGAGTAGAGCCAGGGTCAATCAATGCAATCACATTAGTATCAAAGAGAGTGAAGGTACCAGTGATGACGTCAGGGGAGGATGCCTCCTCTCGTGCGCGGATGGCATATGCTCTAGCAGGAGTGCGGTTCTCGGCTCGAACAGCCGTATCAGAGGCCCCTCTCTGACTACCACCCGTACCTCCTAAAATTCTCGGTGGTCTACCTCTAGTTGTCACTCCACTAGGTCTTGCACCTTGAATCTTATTCTTCTCATCAAGCTCCGTGCAATCTCTAATGAAGTGGTCCTTCGAACCGCATCCGTAACAGGCCCTATTAATAGACTTACCCCAACATTCACCTATGTGTCGTCTTCCACATTGGGGACATTCAGGTTTCTCTAGACGATTATTGCCCACACTAGCTACCGAAGTAGCTCGGGAGTCCGTCGATGGTCTTGCTCTGATGGAAATTCCCGCAGTCGTCCTCGACTTATTAGTGTCCTCCCTGAACTTCTTTACGGCTGAGAACGGGGCTTTACCCGTCGATCTTTTACGGTAGTCTCTAGCTTCAAATTCAGCCTTCTTCTTCTCCTTTCCAAGTTCTTCCGCCTTGCAGGCTCGTTCGACTAGTGTTACGAATTCTTTTATTTCCAAAATACCCATTAGTAGCTTTAAATCCTCATTCAATCCTTCTTCGAATCTTTTGCACATAGCAACCTCATCAGCTACACACTCCCGGGCATACCTACTGAGTCTTATGAATTCATGTTCGTATTCAGATACTGTCATACGGCCTTGCTTGAGTTCCAAGAATTCCTTACGCTTTTGATCAATGAACCGTTGACTAATATATTTCTTTCGAAATTCCGTCTGAAAGAAGTCCCAAGTTACTCGTTCGTTTGGGACTATGGAAATCAGGGTCCTCCACCAATAGTAGGCTGAGTCCCGCAACAAGGATATAGCACACTTTAGACATTCATCGGGTGTGCATGACAGTTCATCAAACACCCGAATGGTGTTATCAAGCCAGAACTCGGCCCTTTCAGTATCATCAGTAACTATGGCCCTGAACTCCTCAGCCCCGCGCTTCCTAATCAAGTCTACAGGTGGCTTACTCAGCCTCACAGGATCAGTAACTGATGGCATTACTGGCTCCGGGGGTGGATTATTCAAATTCGGGAATTGTTGGACAGCCGGATTGGTTCGGGCATACTGCGCGACCCATTCATTCATCATGGTAAAGAAGGCTTGTTTAGCCCCCTCACCTTGATTATTCGCAGATGACTGAGGTTCAACAAGCGGCGTCCCTTGTGCAGGAGCAGCCGCTACGCTCTCAACGTCATCCGCTAAGGTTCCTTCTACACCGGGGTCTATTTACTAATCAAAACAAAAACATTTTAACCGTCAGAAGTCATCACACATTTAAACATTAACATTAAGGCATGTATAGCTAGACTCATACGCGCTATGGTAGTCCTAGAACCGACTAAACCATGGCTCTGATACCAATCAAGTGTAACACCCCGAACCCGAGGCCGTCACCGGAGTCGAACACGAGGTGTTAACAGACTTCAAACCACTTATTAAAATTTTTCCAGACAAGCTGTCAATCTGCGTACTAGTCTCTTTAAAAATCATATCTTGAGTTCTGGAACTCAAAATCCAGTTCCGTGAATTTTCCCTGAAACTAGACTCATATTGCCATCTACATATTTTTTTCTAGAATTTTTGGTTTGGCCAATTAGTACAGTTTATTAGTCAAAGTCTCCCATGTTACTGGGGTCGACTACACTGACCTTTGTGCATTACGACCTGGATATCTCCCTGTACAGAACTTCCATACTGATGCCGTTTGTTTCTATAGAAACTAGACTCAGAGAGGAATCTATACATATATGGTATGACTCCTAATTATCTCTGGTTAATTTATAATGAATTTCCAAAGTCGGAGCAGGGAATCCAGAAACCGTTCTGGCCCTGTCCCACGAGAACCTGATTATCTCTTAACATACTGTCCATATGATCCTTTCGTTACTTCTATATGAAAATAGACTCATCGAACTTCGATTACATAATTTATTCATCAATTAATTCCACTTCTACTATTTTAGTGATTTTTCAATCTCATGTCACTGCTGCTGCCAGCATCTGTTACGAAAGCAACTATGCCCACTTCGTGTTTACTCCTTGATCTAACTAATAATTCATCATGCATATCACAAATTATGATCATGACTAACCATGCCAAAGGCTAATCATTGTCAAACTTCCCCCTACTACACTATTGCCATATCATGAATTTTAACACCAAAATAATCAACCATGACGTATGGCATAAAAAGGTCGAATTATCAAGATTTGCGACCTAACGTTATGAATCCAAACCCAACCGAACATTTATGCCATTTTCGCATGGCTAAAAGATTACATACCAAAGTTCAAACACAACATAATAGCCTATACATGCCGAAATGTTCTCCTAAGCCAACTAAGAAGAAAGTACCAAAACTCGCTATCCGGTGTGATGACTTCGATGACGGCCCGACCACGCAAAAAGAGACGAGTCCAAGAAACCTAGAATAGGTGACAAGGAAACACCGAGTGAGTTTATAACTCAGTAAGTCATAAGCAATACACTACCATCCATTAATAACATTATCACAAGAGGAAACAAAATGGAACGAGGCTAGTTACTCCATCCATACCGAACCATACCATAGTTCCTCCGACCTATCGGTTCAATCTCATACCAAATCATGCATCCACATTCCATATACTCATCAATAGGATATTCGAGGCATTTTCATAAATCATTTTATTTTCGTTACAATCATACAACTAAACGGCCTTTCACCCATTCCACGATAAATCTTATGTACGTGACTTCAAGTATATTCGTCACATGGGTTCAAACTTACCAAGCTCAACTCCAAATATAGACATAGCACCTATTAGCCATGAGCTCAAGATACTTACCCGATCCGCTGTCCGTGATCGACTCAATAGCGTCGCACACTTAGTGTCCATAATGATTCAAGAATATATATTAAGTCCGCACACTCAGTGCTATATAATCAACTCGCACACTTAGTGCTACATAATCAAACTCGCACACTTAGTGCTACATAGTCAACTCGCACACTTAGTGCTACATAGTCAAACTCGCACACTTAGTGCTACATAGTCAAACTCGCACACTTAGTGCTACATAGTCAATTCGCACACTTAGTGCTGCACAATTTAAACCCGCACACGTAGCGCCAATCTCATGGTCATAAATGTTTATACCCGCACATTTAGTGCCGAGATCAACAACTCAATACATCTCACCTCTTTTCTTTTCATTCAACACTTTCATCATCACATACGTACATGCATATATATATATTTATTCATTCCATTCAGCATCATTACATAAACGTTATGACCATTTGAATTAATACCAACTATATGCTTAATGACTTACTTTATGTTGGGTAAAATAATTCCGAGTCGGCTACTCGATGACCTTCGATTTCCCCTTGTTGGACGCCTCTCCTTTAGGTTCTTGAGCTTAGTCTAGCAAACCACCATAGCCGATTTTCTCAAGCTTTTCCCCTTCCTTTCTTTCCTCTATTCGGCCAAGGATGTTCAAGAATGAACACTTTTTTTTTGTTTTCTTTCTTCAATTCACGGCAACAAGGGGGTATGGATGAGACCATATTTTTTTTTTCATCACCCTTCCTTTCATTATTTAATCACCATGCTCATTATTTTATTTTTCTTAACATACATCACTAGCATAACATGTTGGAGACATGTTTCCACCCATAGCATGGCCGGCCACTATGCTTTAGTTTGGCTAATTTGACATGCAAGGACAACACTTTCCCACTTTAATACTATTTGGTCCTTACTTATTTACCTATCATAATTTTCCAAGTCTTTCAACTAGATCCTTTCAAGCAAAATTCACATTCCTAATATAAAATTAAAACATCAAATTTTTGTACAAGTACTATCACACATATAAGATATGCAAATAAAATTTTAACTAAATTTTATGACTCAGTTTTATGGTCCCGAAACCACATTCCGACTAGGGTCGAATTAGGGCTGTCACATAGCCGATTGCCTTGGTTTTCAGCCATCTCTTCGGTTGGGGGTTGAGTATCGTCTTCTTGCTCGTTCTCTGTGTATCTTAACCTATGCCTTAGTTCTCTTTGGTTTCTACGAATTGTGCGATCGATTTTTTCTTCAAAAAGTAATGGTCCCGACGGATTTCTTTTAGTCATAAACTATGAAAACCTGCCAAGAGAAGAAAAAAGTAAATTAATAATTAATAATTAAATTAAATTAAATTGCAAGAAAAATAAATGGCTAGAGTAATAAAAATTGAGTGTTCCTAATATTTTAGTTCCCCGGCAACGGCGCCAAAAACTTGATCGCGTGATTCGTAACAAGTAATAAATATTTATAATGAAGATCAAACCTAGACTAACTATTATCACGACGAAAAGGCAAGCGCACCTATCGAACAATAGTATAGTAATGGCAAGACCGGGATATCGTACCCAAGGGAACCAAAAGTACTAGTAATGACTGTCTTTTTATTATCTAGCCTAAGAATAAAAGGGTTTGTTTTAATTAACTAATTATTTAAACTAAGAACGCACAGAGAAAAGAATTGGGGAATTGCTTTTTGGAAAATCAATTGACTTGAGACAATAGCTAAGGAAAAATTCACCTAGACTTTACTTGTTATTCTGGCTCCGATTCGGATGATTTATTCATTCAACTTGTTCTGTAGAGATCCCTAAGTTATGTTATTATCCCTATTCAAGACTAATAACGTCTAATCCCTAGATTGAATAACTGAGACTTTTCTCTAATTAACACTCTAGGGTTGCATTAACTCGATCTATGGATCCCCTTATTAGGTTTCACCCTAATCCGGCAAAATCTTGTCACCCTATTTCTAGGCGCGTAATCAACTCCGCTTAATTATGACAAATGTACTCTAAGACAGGGTCTATTCCTCCTCTGAATAAGAGCATGTCTTGAATCAGTATATTGGGATATCAAAACAAGAATTAAGAACACATAATTAAGAGCAAGTTAAATATTTATCATACGATTCAGAAAATAATAACAAAATTTGTCTTAGGTTTCATTCCCCTTAGGTATTTGGGGGACTTAGTTCATAACTAAATAAGAAAACATCTCAGAAGAATAAAGAATACAAAACCTAAAGAAAACCCAAAACTCCTACAGGGAAATTGAGGAGAGATCTTCAGTCTTGATGATGAATCCGGCTTTTGAGATGGATCAATCGACTTCCTTGGGGTAATTCCTTACCCCTATTCTTTGTCTCCCACTTTTCTCCTCTTCTAGGGGGTATTTATAGGCTTTGGAATTCCTAGAAGCCCTCAAAAATGGCCTTTTCTGAATTTGGACTTAATTTGGGCTCAACAGGGACACACCCGTGTGCCACGGCCGTTTTCGATCCGTGTGGGTCAATGGCCAGGTCGTGTGAATCGTGAAAGCCTTGGCGACACCCTCGAAAGACGCGGGCGTGTGAGCTACCCGTGTGGCAAGGCTTAGGCCGTGTCATCTTCTCAATTTGGTCCGTTTTGTCCCTTTTGGCTCGTTTTTGGCTCCTTTGGCTCTCCTATGCTCTTCTAAGTGTAAAACATGGAATTAAAGCATTAGGAGCATCGGATTCAGCAATTCTAATGAGAAATCATCCATAAAATGCATTAAACACGGGGGTAAAAATATGTATAATTTACGGTTTATCATATGACTTGACAATAATTGGGCTATCCATCGAGATTTTCGAGAAATTCAACGGGATTAACATGAGAAATAGAGAATGAAAATATTTAATTGATGAGCTCATCCAAGACTAATGACATGATGCATTGTTATGAGACTAATTTGATGATCGAGTTCATGTGATAGGGAAACTAATTCATACTTGTTGGAATTATTGCCTAATATGGTTGTATGTTAATTATCCGATAAGTTTACTTTCCATTTATCCAGACTTACTAAGCATGTAGATGCTTACCCCTATTTCTTTTCCCTTATTTTTCAGAGCTCGAGGACTCGCGAAGGTTGGAAGACGGTCGGAGCTTTGTCAACACTATCAACTTGTCTTACTTTGGTATATAGAAACTTTTATTTTGTTATAATGGCATGTATAGGATTTTTGGTTATTTTGTTATATGTGTCATTTGGCTAGCCAATGTAAGGCCCTAAATGATATGCTTACATCATTTTGTATATGGCCATGACTCATTTTGATGAAGTTTATAAACCTACTAAATGTGCATGGTTATGTGTGAATGTTTCTTGTGGATGCCAAATGTGTTACACCATGAATGGATATGTGTAATGTGGCTGAATCATTTGGAGATGGTTAGGTCATAACTAGAAATGAGTTATAAAACGAGCCAAGTATAAAATGTGATTATTGGGCTGGTAATCCTTAATACAAAAAGGATAACTTAGCATGTGCTAAACCAATGAGATGAGGTTAACATCCAAAAGACTATGCCAATTTGGTTTATGGACCTATTTAAGCCATGTTAAATACCATTGAAGTTTATAAATGTGTATGGATGTTGAGGGTGACCATTAGCTTGGAAAGTAGCCTCCAAAAAGGTCCACACGGGTAGACACACAGGCATGTGTCTAGGCCGTGTGTGACACACGGTCAATCCCCATGGGCGTGTTGTATGTCGTGTGTCCCCTCCACCTAAAATTTTAGGTTAGCATGCATGGTAGTAAACACATGGGCAAAGACACAATCGTGTGTCTCAACTATGTGGAGGACATAGGCTAGCACACGGGTGTGTGCCTTGGCCGCGTACCCCCAAATGAGTGATGATGTCATAAATAGAATGTTTGGGTTTTAGGACACGGACGATGACACTAGTGTGTCTAGGCCGTGTGAGGGACATGGGCGTGTGCTTGGCCGTGTGAAAACACCTGTAGGTTCGAAATGGAAAATAAATCAAATAATTCAACACAGGTGAGGGGCACGAGCGTGTCCCCAAGCACACGAGCATGTGCTTTGCCTCCACTCTGACATTTGAGGCATAACCCTAGGCATTTTAATAAAATTTTCTGTAGTTCCCAGTTTAGTCCCTAACCGCTAATACTGTACGGTTTGGGCCCTGTAGGCCCATAATAGGGACAATATGATTTTGTTTAATTGGTTAGAATTTGGAAATGAAATTTTATAACACTTCTTTCCAAAATGTCCGAGTATGTGTCCAATAATGCGTCGTATTTTGTCCCAGTCTCGGGTACAGGTAAAGGGTGTTACATGTCTCCCGACGCGAATGAGAACTATCTTGCTCAGACAAAAGTAGTCTCCAACCAAACTACACCCAACTATGTTGAAAGTAATACCAAAGTATTTGAATGAAGTGTCGAGGTGATGAGTTGAAACTCAGAAAGGTACGAACAAGATTCATAACATCATGCTACGGATAAAATGACATTGTTCCGATTGGACATTAAAATTTTGATGGATTGCAATGGTTCCTTAAAATGAGATAAAGGACTATATTGTAATGAGTTTATTTATGTTTAGTTGATGATTCTATGATGTATATGGCCAATTTACTCAGGCGAAAGCATGTGTTTAGATAACTTATAAAAAATATAGATGGAATGAATGTTCATGTATACCTATTTGAATGAATATGGTTGGCAAATTCACATAGTCTGAGTATAAGTGTTAAATTGCTCGGATTGATTTACATGTTTGTAATAACATGCATATGATGATGTGCGAAATCAAAGTTTTGATTCTAATGTATATTCATCCATGTTTGTTGGCCCTCATATGATATGATGTGCTTGATATGTTTAATTAAGTGAATGTGACGAGAAAAGTTATTCAGGATTCATAGAGTGCATGCATAAGTGTACTTGGCTAAATGAGATAACTGGAAAGTTGGCATAAAACGAATATGAATGTCAGTTTGTCTAAAATGAATGATATGATTTTGATGATGTTGCTATAATGATGAAAGTTTTGTTACATGTATATGTATATGGGAGTCGAGTCGGAGGCCCTATGACCTCACCCCCCACTAGAGTGGTATTTTAAAATGTAATTTCATGAAATTTACGCTAAATAAACTCACAAGTGTGAAAACCAAAGAGTTCAGTAGAGAAATATATATAAACATGATTAGAGATTGAGAGTGAGTTGATAACTAAAGCCACAGCTAGAAAGGTATCAGGTTGACATAAAGATTATGTGAATCATACACTATCATAGTTAGAGAAGAAATTTACTTTGGTAAATCGAATTACTCAGGTACGAGGTTGAGAAAATGTAATAATATGGGATTTGGGATGACCAAAATAGTTAGAGGGATAATATTTGAAACATGAGATGTCTGAGTATGGAAATCATAGTGAGCAGATGATGACTGTCTCTCTTGATATATTTTAAGAGATCATTGTTCTCGGAAGTGTTATAGTAGCTATCTATCTTTTAATGAAATTCTTGTTATAAGAGTATGCTATCTAATCTAAATGTCAGACGAAGGCATTGTCAGTCTAACCAGTTTATAATATGTTTTGCTCTACTTCTCTCTGGTATTCTATTATATTCTGTCTGGTGGGAACTTATGAGAAAATGCATATGATGCTATGATTCTGTTTCCTTTAATTGTTGCATTTGATTCCAGTGGGATGAAATGATGTTTTCTTCTGGACTTTTTCTCTCTAAGAAATTATCGAGGTCTTTCATATTTCCTTAAGAGTTTGTTTACAGTCTTCCGATATAGTATCGTATCTTGGGATTTCTCTAATTCTCGTATAAGGATTTGGCTTTGACAAAGGCATAAGTGGTCAAATTTCAAATTTAAATTGGTATGATATATCTCTATTCTCAAGTAAATTAATCAAAGTTAGTGTCTTCAACTGAGATATATTGGTTATTTGATCTAATGCAAGTGAAATGGTCTTTGATTAGCATGAGGAGTGAATTCTGAATGATTGTATGATAAAATTTTTGTCTTATGAAAGTCGAATGGGTTATTCCATGTTAGCAAAACTTAGACAGATGAGAATATTATTTATTGAAGCATTTGAACCGGTCTAGTCTGTAATCGGGTAGAGATTTCTTAATTTTCGGTGATGCACTGTTATATAAATTGTGATATGTTTTAAGACAATAAGATAATGTGATAGCTTAGAGCATCCGGTACCACAGTAATATTTGAGTTGTTAACGGGGTTAGAGCTGAGCATCATGTTTTACTAGAGCTATCTTCTCCAGTGCTGATATTAGAATAGAAATGAGAAAGGATTATTCTCGAGGTCTTATCAGAATTATTCCCATCTTAGAAAGAGAAAAAATGTGATGTAGCTTATTGTTAAATGTTTGATGAGATATGTAAATCATGCTTGTATGTACTGAATTCTCGCTCATGAGATTAATAGGACTTCACGTCATTATGATTGTCGGATTTCTTGGAATACTAGTCCCCATTTATTGGACTGTGTGAAATTAGAGAGCATAAGACCAAGATGAACAGACTAGTTTCACTACTCAAATTCAGAATGATTCAAGTAAGAGTGTATAAGTAGCATGATGGTATGGATCAGACTTTGAGTGCATGAACACTCTAATAGAGGTTAAGGTTTAGTGAAAGCATTGTATAACGAAGAATAGCTCATGATTCGAATATGAGAAAATAATGAGATAAGTATTAAAGGCACAGAAGAGTAAGAGTTCTTTAGCAATGATTTTAAGAAAGATAAGTTTATGTGAGAAACCAAACCACTTTCCTAGTAAGATTTTCGAGGACGAAAATCCCTAAAGTGGGAAAATTGTAATAGCCGGATTTTAGGCCTAGTCGGAATAGTGGTTTTGGAACCACTGTTCTAGGGCCAGAGAAATTATTTCTAATGTTATTTTATGTGTTATAGCATAATTATATGAGTGCATAAAAATTTTGGTGAAATAATTTTAGCGATTCCATGTTTAATTGCAAAAAAGGACTAAATCTGTAATATCCCGAATTAGGGCCTAATCGGAATAGTGGTTTCGTGACCAAAAATATGAGATAGAAATAATTATTTTATAATTATTTTGATGTTTATGATATGATTGCATGATTGTGTGAAAATTTCGTGATGAAATCCTATGCCTAAAGTGCTTAAATTGAAATTAGGGACTAAATCGAATAATTTGCAAAACTTGCATTCTAGGAGTTTTTAGTATGAAATTGTTTTGGAATATTAATGAGGAGGTCTTAAATAGCAATTTGACCAATTTCTAAGTCTATGGACAAAAATTGGACATGGATGGAATTTTTGGAAAGTTTAGTAGTAAGGGCATTTTGGTCATTTAGTTATTAAAATGAATTAAAAACAAAATTAAAAGCCAATTTTTGTCCATCTTCTTCATTAGGCCGAACTTTCAAGGGTTCTCCATAGTTAGGGTTTGTTTCAAGCTTCCAAGCTCCATAGTAAGTGATTCCAAGCCCCGTTTTTAATGTTCTTTACGTTTTTGGAATCCCGGTAGCTCGATTAAGCTTATGCTAGCAATAATTCAACCTAGGGTTCATATTTGGAAAAATACCCATAGGTGAAATTTGTGTATTTTGGTGTTTTATGATAGAATATAAGGTTTTAAATTATGTTAGACAACTTGTACTACTCAGTTTTAAGCGAAAACGAGTAAAAGGGCTTAATTGGTAAAAATACCTAATAGTCATAAGTACATGATAGAGTGTGAATTTGATGTTGCCATAGAAGGGAAAAATGATCAGCATGTCATAAAACATAAGAATAAGGGATGAAGTTTAATTCCCGAGCCTAGGGGCAAAAGTGTAATTATGCAAAAGTTTAGGGGCAAAAATGTAATTTTTCCAAAGTTCGTATTAAATGCTGTTTTGATGAATGTATGTATTAAATAATATTAATTTGGCATTATAGATCAAGAGAAATGAGATTCAAGTCGCGATCGAGGGAAAAACAAAGTTTACGAAGAATAGGCTCGATTGCTAATAATTTTGTACCGAGGTAAGTTCATGTGTAAATGCAGTAACATAATTGTCATTTTAAGCAATTTAATGTTGTTTATATGATATGATGCTGATTATTATCATGAAATATTATGCTTTGTGGTTATTGCTGAATAATATGTAATTATGTGAATTACTTGATGAGTATGAACTATCACCGAAGTATCGATTTCGATATTCCGCGGAAGATGGAAAAGATGTGTGATCGAGGAAAATGCCCGTTTTAACCTTAGGAATAGATTATAATACAAGTGACATGTCACTAGGATGGTTGAGTTCCGAACTCGTTGAGTTGAGTTCGAGTTCGTGAGATGTAACTAGGCATCCGAGCTCGTTGAGTTGAGTTCGAGTTCACTTATGGATGCGAACGCCTGAGCTCGTTGAGTTGAGTCCGAGTTCACTTATGGACGGGTTACATGGTAGCTTGGCTACATAAGTTCCGCAGGCTATTGAGTTTGTCTAGCTGCGGGTATGGCTCTTATGTTCATGAGATCCGCGTATTCGAATTATATTCTGATGTGTTCAACGGGTGAATCTTAAGTGAATAAGGAGAAGGCCTAAAACGAAGGTGACATGTTGGTAAGTGTGGTAAATGAGAAAATTTGACAGGTATGTGCTTAAACCCTCGGGTTGAAAACTTGGTATGATGAAATCATAGAAAGCTATTAAATGTAAGTGAAACATGAATGTCTTGGTGTTGTTTATGCAAATGATGTTTTATGCGAGATTGTGTGATTATGTTACTTGCTATTTGCATGTGAACTTACTAAGCATTTGTGCTTACTCCCTCCTTTTCATTCATTGTAGTTTTGACAAGCCGGCTTGAGAACCGGGATAGGTCGAAGACTCGTTCACACTATCCGAAGGCTTAAATTGGTAAAATGGCTTGTGTATTTTGAATGTGGCATGTACGGCAAAACACTCGCTTTGTGTAATTGATCTTATGATATGGCTATGGTTTGGTAAGAAAAGGGTTTGTAAATGATTAGCCATTGGAATGGCCAATCTAAGTCATAGTTGATATTATGTATGTTTAAAATGCTATTTAGTCCATGAAAATCCTTAGTAAAGTGAAATTTGCCATAAAACAGAATCTGACAGCAACAATGATGTAAATTTGAAAAATCACTAAAAATAGTTTAAATGGAATTAAATGATGAGTAAGTTATGAAATTGAATCTTAATGAGTCTATTTTCATATGGATTGAACAAAACAGGTATATGGATTATATTTTATGAGATATTTGAATTTTTGTGAAACAGGGTCAGAGTGATTTTTGGATCCCCTGTTCTGAATTTAAAAATTCATCATAAATTGTAAAAAAATAATTATAAGTAATTCTTTGTATGTACAGATTACTTATTGAGTCTAGTTTTAATAGAAATAAACTTCATAGTCATTGAAATTCTATACAGAGAGATATCTGATTCGTAATATACAGAGGTCAGAGCAGTCGAACCCTGAAATAGGGGCGACTTTAACTAATAAACTGTACTAATTGGCTCAACCAAAAATTCTAGAAACAAATTAGTAAATATATATATGAGTCTAGTTTCATGGAAAATTTACGGAATTAGATTTTGAGTTTCGGAACTCGAGATATGAATTTTTAAGCGACTGTGACGCAGATTGCTAGCTTGACTGGAAATTTTAAAAATAAATTGTTTGAGCTGTTTAAGTAATGAATTAAGTCTGTTAACACCTCGTGTTCGACTCCGGGGACGGTCTCGGGTACGGGGAGTTACAAAATCGCATAAAGGGAAAAAGGTTTTTTTTTTGCTAGCTAAATATGTTAAATAGCTAGAGAACCAAAATTTGGGGTGTTTCAAGTGAAAATCGACCTAGAAAAGGTGCTTGGCAACCTAGAGAGAAAGAAAGTAGAAAAGTCAAAATTTGGTATGGTTGGTAACTTAATTTTGACTAGAAATAGAATAAAATAAAATAAAAGGTATTATCTTTTTATCTTTCTTCTTCCCCACCAATAATGGTACCAAACAACTGGATTTTAAGAGCTTAAGCTTTCAGCCACTTAGTTCTCTTGCAAGTAAGTGATTTTGATGACTTTTCTTGATGATTTTTACACTTTTGGGTCCCTTGTAGCATGAGCTAGCTAATGGGGGGACTATTTTACAAAATGGTTGAAAGTCTAAGGTTTTTCCATGAGAGCATTTATATTTTTTGCTGAATTTTTATGGAAGAAAATGAGTCTTGGTTGTGTAATAAAAAAACTTTTGTGACAGAAGTTTGCATGAAAACACCTAAAAAGGGCTATTTTGTAAAGTTGTAAAATAAGTTGTAAATATGTGAAGTAATTGAAATTGTGAGTTGCTATAGTTATTAAAAGAATTCGGCTAGGCTTGGTAAAGGAGAAAATTCGATAAAAATCAATTTATGAGCATAAGGGAAAAATCGTAATTATTGTAAAGTATAAGGGCAAAATGGTTATTTTGCAAAATTGTGAAGTATATAATGCTTTAATTAATGTAATGGTTAAATGAGAGAATTTCATCATGTTAGATCATGAAAATCAAGATTTGGACTTAAATCAGAAAGTACGAGGTTATGGACTAAAATGGAGTAATTAGCCGAAATTGCATTCGAGGTAAGTCCGTGTGACTAAATAAGCATGTTATCCATATTATTGTTAATATACTTGAAATCTATTTTGTTATAATTGTATTGAATTATATGTTGATGGAGTTAAGTTTGAGAAAGTGATGCCAAAAGTTAATAACACTCATGTGATGATAGAATACATTATAAATTTGATGGAGTATGATATTCCATTGAAACGAGTAAGTTGTATGTTAATAATGCAACTATATTTCTATAGTGTGTGATTGAATTGCTATTGCATAGATTGCTTTGTTTGTGAATATGAGAATGGATGTTGAGAAATTAATGCAGTAAAGACTTCTAGGTTGAACATTTGGATTGGACTTGGATACTCATACCATGACATTGGGTGGTATGTGAGCTAGTGTAAGACATGTCTGGGACATGCGTTGGCCACATTATGGTGATTATTGTGTAAACTGCAATTATATACATGGAATGAATTTGTAATACATATGTTATACGATTATGCTAGCAGTTTGCAAAAATGCTAATATGCAGTGATAATGCATGGATAATCAGTAAGTAATATGTGTTGTTTCAAATATTTTGGCCTTTTGATCTTGGAACCATTGGATATAGTTGGCATGCCATAGGATTATGAGTACTCAGTTATATGTATAGTGGTTTTGGGCATTGAGGCCCTATGACTTGTTTGGAGGGATAAGGGAATAAGAGCTAAGCTCCACTAAACGAGAAATGTGAGGGGAAATAATGATAGTGTTAGCTAAATGCTTCGCTTTTGGGACATGTTTGACTCTATGAGTCTATGCGGTGTAATAGAGATCCCTATATCTGATGAGTGATGATAGAGCTGACTATATGTTTCATAACCCAAGTACCATATTATAATATTTTATGTAATCCTGTGGAATATGTTATATGCTTGAATGAGTATGTATGCATTGTGAGAATGAACTATTAGATGATCCATGATTTAATACTATATAATGTTATACTTAAGAATAAGGTACTTGTGAGTAAATGATTAGTTGTGTTGCATGGTGTTATGTTTGTATTGTAGAAATTCTTTGCATTCAGTGAGCTTGTTGAAGTTCACCCACTCATTTAAACATGTATAGATTAGTGACGTTACGGCGTAGGCGATGTGGTTACCGAGGGAGTGATCCAAGGAAAATTGGTTATTCATCATAGGTATTTATTATTTATATTCGTATTAGGGGAAATAGAAATGTGGTAGAACTATTTTGGGTTATTGATTTTTAAACATTTTGATTTGGCTTATAAGATTTTCATGTTATTTTTATGTTAGAATTTTCAAACATTGATGTTGGTATAACAATTCTTGCTTGGATGATTGGACACTTTGAATTGATAAATTTAGCCATACCATCATGAAATAAAAAAAAGTACTTGATGCATGTCTCTTAGGAACTATTTGAGATGAATTATTTGCTCTTTTATGCTCCATTTTTAGCTTTAGTAGTAAAGGTATTGATAGTTGGCTTTGAAAATTAATACCTTCGTGAATTAAAACGTATAGGAAAATAAAATAGGGATTTGATATCAATACCTTATCTTGAGTATCGATACTCGGGACTAAAGTACCTATAATTTATAGCAAGACCAATAATTTTTGATAATTGGGATTTTTGGGCAAAAAATAGTAAGCTACTTTAGTATCATTTTTCCAAGTGGTATCAATACCACTAAAAGAAAATATTGATACCCTAAATGTTAGTATTGATACCTACGAGTAATTTTATGCCTTATGCATGATTCTAACTATATGTAAGACCGGCTAACGAATGATTTGCATGTAACAATGTTAATTAACTATTTGGATGACTTAAGACTTATACGGGTTAACAAAAGAAGATTGGTTTGCTTGGATCTAGTTTCCTATTTGATGCACATGAGATGAGACAGCGGTGTGGCATCTCGTATTTGGGCTTGGCGACCAGGATAGGTATAGGGTGTTACATTTGGTGGTATTAGAGCCTATGTCCAATAACTATTAGACCTAGGTGATTATTGTTGATGTGTTGATTGGGGTTTTGCAACCCATGAATCTTGGAAACCCAAGTGATTAAATTATTCTGGTTCCTTGAATTGCATGAGATATCTCTTGTTTGTGATGCATGTCGGGTAGAAACGGGAACAGATTTCCTTTAATCCTAAATTTTTTTTGCAGGAACGAGACTTGGATCATTCCTGCCACTCACATTGTTTATTTGTTTGTATGTATGCTAGATTATTAGATATGCCTCCTAGACGTGTGAATGTGAGAGTTTGTGCTTAAGAGTGTGATACATCCTATGCACCTCCTGTGCCGCCACGTAGAGTGAACATACTTGATGAGGGTGTAGGCCTTTTGATGGAAGCCATGATGGGAGCGTTTCAGTGGATTGCTAATACTAACCCTTCTTGTGCACCTACCAATCCCGCACCTGCTAACCGTGGGTTACTACTTGAACGTCTTTGGGCATTAGGTGGTAAAGAGTTCTCCTGGGGTGAAAGGTACTGATCCAACCGTAGCTAAGTACTGGTTAGAGAGAGTTGAAAGGATACTCGACCAGATGTCCCATTCTATTGAGGAGAAGTTGGGTTGTGTTGTGTCCTTACTCAACGGTGAGGCTCATCGTTGGTGGAATACAATTAAGAGAGATACTGTTACTGATAGGTTGACTTAGAGCTACTTTCTTGAGGTTTTTAAGGGGAAGTTTATGGGAAAGTAGTATATGGAGGCTCATAAGAGTGAATTTTTTGACCTGATTTAGGGTGATTTATCTGTGGCTGATTATGAGGTTGAGTTTGTGCGACTTAGTCAGTATGCACCTAAGATGATTCATTCCGAAAGGGACCATTGTAAGAGGTCCTGTTTTAGGCTAAACCATGAGATTCGGGTTTATTTGGTAGCTCAACCTATAGAGATGTTAATGAGTTACTCGAGAGAGCTAAGCCTGTGAAGGAGACCTTAGCTGAGCCACCTCTTTCTATGGTTACTGATTCTGGCAAGAGATATTTTGATAGTGTATCGGGTTGACCATCTAAGAGACGGCGTGATAGTCATGTCTCTGGTAGAGGTACGGGACATGAGACTAGACCGAATCAGCCTAAGCAGTAGAGTAGTACTATTGTTAGTGCTAGTAGTTTAGCAGGTAGTTTTAGATGGCTGCTTTGTGTACACTGTGAGCTTAGAAATTCTAGAGAGTGTTGGAAGTTGACAGGTGGATGTTTTAAATGTTTTTCGAAATAACATTTTTTGAGGGATTGTCCACTTAGGGTTGAGGTTTCATAGAATAAGAGTTTGGCACCTGTTACTATGCCTGCTAAAGGCTGTGGTTGCGGTAGAGGTACTGAGAGACAGGTTGGGCAGCAGATTGTTGCTTATACTATTGCTACACAGGCTGAGTCTGTAGGTCCCGCTTATGTTTATGTTGTTAGAGAACCCAAGGATCAAGAGCCGACTGATGTTACTGCAGGTACTTTCACTTTGCGATCTATTCCATTGTTTGCCTTAGGTTATTTTTTATCTACACATTCATACATTTTGAGTGAATTAGCTAGTAAGTTAGAGGTTCTTGTTGAGACTATTGGTTTGGGTATGATTGTCATTAGTTACTTTGGTGATAATGTAGTAGCGAATAGAGTTTATCGTAGATTCCCTTTTACGATTCAAGGACATGGTTTCTCTGTTGATATTATGGAATTGTTGTTTTATGGATTTGATATGATACTTGGTATAGATTGGTTAATTGAGCATAAGGATAAAGTAGATTTTGAGACTAAGTGTGTAACAACCCGTTTTTAGTCATATCAGAATAGTGGTTTGAAGACTACAAATCTGAGATTGAAGTAATTATTTTATTATTATTTTAATAATTACAGCATGATAGTTTATTTGTGTGAAAATTTTGTTAAGAAATTTTATCATTTGAATGCTTAATTTGATAAAAGGACTAAATCGTGTAAAGTGCAAAATTTGAGTTTTATAAGCTAAAAGGACTTAATAGCTATGAAATTAACTAGTGGAGGTCCTTATGTAGTAATTAGTCCGTTGCTAATGATAATGGACATTTATGGACTTAAAATGAGTGTTTTAAATGATTATATAACAAGTTTAATTTTGTAATTTGGTAATTAAGGTAAATTAAATAAAAAAAACAAAATTTTATCATCTTTTAGTCATCTCTTTCACCAAAAATTTAAGGGAGAAGAAGCCATTGCTAGGGCTTTACATTCGGCCAAGCTTTCTAGCTCAATAGGTGAGTGAATTTTGTCTCGTTTTTAATGATTTCTATGTTTTTGAGATCGTTGCAGCTTAGTCTAGCTAGCCCATGGATTATTTTGAAAAACTGTTAAATGTTTAGGGATGTTGATGTATTTTGATGTTTAATGGTATAAAATGCATGCTTGTTGTTAGATAAACAACATTTGTAAAGGGATTTTTGACAAAATTGTCAATTAGGGATTAAATTGTGAAATGTATAAATTTTGTGGTTAAATTATGAAATAAATGAAAGATATGGACTGCTAGGGATCTAATTGAAATTCGGCTAGCATGGGTTTTATTTGAATTTCATGAATTTTTAATTTAATGAAATAAAGACTAAATTGCAAAAACGTTGAAATGTTAGGGGCAAAAATGTAAAAGTGCCTTAATGTATGTTTTTGATTCAATTGAATAGAGAGATTATTAAATAAGTTAAATTTGATTATATTTAGATCAAGAAAGGCGAAATGCGGATTTAGATCGAGGAAAGAATAAGGTTTTGGATTAATCGACTCGTTTCACCATTTTTGCATCCGAGGTAAGTTTATATGTAATAAGCATTGTTATAATTGTATTTTTAATGCTTTGATAATTAATAAATAATAAATATGACCTTGCGGATATGGTCAACGATGATTTGGCAACGAGAAATCCCGATTGAACCTTAGGAATAGATTAGGATATGAATGACATATCATTAGGGGTTATTATTATTTTGGGTGTTGGTCCGTACTTCCTACTGGTGGTTGAGTTATCCAGCATGTGTTGCGGATTCTTGTCATTTTGTGTGAGCAGCATCGTGTAGCTATATCATGACCGTCAGTTTGTGTGAGCAGACCCGTTGATAGCTCGAGAGTGAGCATTATTGAGATATGATATTGAGATAGCTTCGGCTATATATAAATTGGCACTTAGAGTGCGAGATTACCGTGTAACAGCCCGATTTAGATCCTATTTAGAACGGTGATTTTGGGACCACAAATCCAAGTCAGAAAATTTTTAAAAATTATTTTCTGTGTTTATTATGTGTGAATTAATATCCGTGAAATTTTCATGTTTTAATTTTGTCGTTTGAGTGCCCGATTTAATAAAAGGGCTTAATTGCCTAAAATAAAAAAATTATGGTTTAATTTGTAAGGGCCTAATTATTGTTGTCTTTATTGGATGAGGTATTTAAGTTGCAATATTACCATATGAATTAGTGATGGACGGTTGTGGCCTTAACATGTAAGTTTTAGTTATTAAATATCAAAGGTTATATTAGTAAATATTTAATAATATGTATTAAATAAAACATAAAATTTAAAAGCCATTTTGTTCATCTTTCTTCCTATGACCGAAACATCAAAGAAAGAAAAGAAATAAAGTTTTTAAGGGTTCGACCAAAGACTAGCTTGATTAAGGTATGAAACTAGCTCGATTTTTGATAATTTTTACGTTTTTGAGATCGTTGCAGTGTAATTTACAAAGCCCATGCTTTAATTTTTGATTTTGATGAATATTTTGAGTTATGCCATTGATGAATAATTGAGCTTTGTGATGTTAGTTGATGAATTATGAAAGATATGTTTTGTATTGGAATTTTTGATGAATTTGAGTAATTAAGGCTAAATTGCAAAAATAATAAATTGAGGGACTAAAATGTGAAATAAATTAAATGTATGGACTTGTATGAGCATAAAAAAGATTTGTCCTACGCATGGTGTACTCAAATTTTGCATGTTTTGTGTTTTGTACAATTTGGACTAAATTGTAAAAAGAGTGAAATGTAAGGGGAAAAATGGTAATTTGCCCATTTATGTGTTTTTGGACTAAATTGAATGAAATTATGTTTGAATGAGTTTAATTTGAATATGTTTAGATCAAGAACCAAAGAACTCAGATTTGGATCGGGGTAAAACCAAAGTTGTCGAATAATCGTCCCATTCCGATTATCGTTGTCCGAGGTAGGTTTATAAGCAAATAAATGCTGTTAATTTTGAATATATGTGAATTTAAAATGCTGAATTGAATTTTATGAGCATATATATTTGACGGCTGAATGGTTATATACATGGGAGCAATGTGTACAACTTCAATTCGACCGAGATACGACGTCTGAAAGCCTCGTACGAACCTTAGGAATAGTTAGGATACATATGTCATGACATAGGATTTCGATATGTGTATTTGTGTAAGACCACGTCTGGGATGTTGGCATCATTATGTGATTACGTGTAAGACCCTGTTTGGGATAGTGGCATCGATATGTGATTACATGTAAGACCATGCCTTGGACGTTGGCATTGTACAATAAGTGCGACTATCCGAGTATCCTATTTAATTCTGAATGGTTGAACGGGAAATGATAAGTTAAGACCGAATGTAAAATCAAGTTAAAAGGCTTAGGTATGTATACATACTAAGTTATGAAAATATGGTAAGTTGGATGTTTGAATTGATGATATAAAAGTTATATGTTAATATGAACTATGTATATGCATATGTGAATGTATACATTCGGCCAAATAATGTATTTGTGATGTAGAAAATGAAGGTTAAACATGCTAATGTTCAAAAGAGTATTCGGCCAAAGGAAAACTTATGCAAAATTATATGTCTTGAGATATGAAATTATAAGTTTGGTAATGTATATGAATTTATGATGGTTTATTTTAGTTTAGCTAAAATTGAATTATGAATGTGAATGAATGTCTTAATTGCTTATGACTTACTAAGTTGTAAAAGCTTACTGTGTGTATTTGCTCTATGTTTTATAGATTGTGGAAGCTAGTTACGGACTCGGGGATCGTTAGAGAAGTCTATCACACTATCTACTATTTCAGTACTTTTATAAGTTTGAACTTGAACTTATGGCATGTATAGGCTAGTTTATATATTTGATTTTGGGGTATGTAAATATAAGCCATGCAAAAATGGCTTATTATTTTGTTAATCTTGGATTTTATGCTTTGATCAAATGATGGTTATGTTTGGTTTTGGTGTTTCGGCTATGGATTATATATATAAGTATATATATATGTGAATCTTGTTTGATATGCTTTGTTAAGGTTTTGTTATGTGAATTTGTATTAAGGTAAATTCAGTTATGGTATATAGAGGAAGTGAAGTTGATATGGTTTATTAATATTTGAGGTTTTGTATGTTTGATTATGGATGAGTTTATTCTGGTAAAAATGTATATGTGTTTGATGAATGTATTCGGCTATGATATTAAATTTAGGTAATGAATATAAGTTGTTTGAGATTCGGTAATTGAGATTGAATTAGGTCTTTATATGTTGTGTTGGTAGTTGTTTGATGACATGGTATTAATATGGTCGAATTTGGCGATGTCACATTAAAGTGTTTTTCGTAAAGTGCGATATTGTTAAAAATTCATTCTCTATTAAACCTCTTTGAGTGATTTTCAAGATGATTTAAAGACATATAGTTTAATTTCCAAATGTGAGTCGTTTGTCGAAAGTTAATCATATTAAAACGTTGTTATTTATTTTTTATTTAAAATGTTATTTCTTGCGGAAGCTCTTAAAACTAATTACGTATTCGTGGTATTTTTGAAAAACATTTATCTTTTTTGAAAACCCGCGTCTTTTCCTACTGCTAGCAGTTATAATCACAGAAAATAAAAAAAATCCCAAATTAAAAATGAAATCCAAAGAGGCCTTATTACAATAAAAAATACCCAAAATAAAATTACTTATAATTTAAAAAATCAAATATGAAAGTATGTGTGGTTGTGTGGCCATCTTTGAGTCCCTCGCAGCACCGATCTTCCTAAGACTGGGGATTACCTATACAGATAAACAGATGGGTGAGTTATGAAAACTCAGTGTGTAATCCCATATCAAATAACGAAATAGTGAGCATATACAGTCTGGGCCTAAGCCCAATTCAGTAATGGTTCAGTAACAGTTAGGACCTTAACCCATTACAGTATTAGTATCAGTTTGAGCCTGTGCCCATCTCAGTGACAGTAACAATACAAATATGCAATCAAGAGATCCTACCGAGCCAGCCTCTACACTCCATCTCCATCCAACCCTGCACTCTATGTGCGGATATAATCAACCTACCCATCCCTACACTCCAAGTAGTACAGTACACTTCCTCCAATCATAATAAAACCCACCTCATGCAACATATCATGCATCATGTCATGTTATAATATCATACAGGTACTCAGCGCGTCCAAAATGGCATGCTTAAATACAATCATACATCACATAGGGGCAAAATAATCATTTTACCACATAGGGGCATAACAGTCATTTTATCAATTAGGGGTCCTAGGTAAACTTATTGACCCAACAGTAGGTCCACAGTCGTCTCAGACGACCCGTGCGACCTTAACAGTCCAACAGTAAAAATGGGCCCAAGGCCAATATCGCAGGCCTATGTGGGCCCACATGCCCGTGTGGCCTACACGGCCCATACTGGCTTTGGCTGTGTATATTACATAGCCTGGATCTATAATTTCCACCCGTCCGTGTGGTTTACCCGTGTGGGGCCCATACGGCCCGGTTCGGCCTAAAATGGCCCAACATGGCCTCAGCCCATAAAATCACTCATGACCGGCCTCAATGATCAAACGCCCATGTGTAGCCACACGGACCACCACACAAGCGAGCGCACGGCTATGTAGCGTCACCGTTTGCTTATTCCGGCTTTTGTCAATTTCCATAGTTTAGATAGTGTTTGCACACCTGATATTATTTTTGATATGCAACACTCCTAAGATAAACCACACCTAAAACAAATGGCAATTCCATGTCCAACATTAGTCACGCTTAGAACCAATACCAATAAAACAACAACAATCGAACTTTATTTATGTTGCTTACCCCTACTATTCCAAAAAGATGTAGCCTACTATTTCACTGGTAAATCGAGTCTGATGCGATTTGATGCTGTCAAATCAACTTTCGACACAACAGAGGATTAGGAACTTAACATAATTAATGAATGAAATTTTCCAAATCAATTGGGACACACCTTTCCGCCGTTATCATAAGACTTACCAACCGAAAGCAGTCCACTTTGAACAAAAGTAGCTAATAAGGGGGAAGTAGAAGTTAAAGGGAGAAAAAGGGGAAGTCAATAATTCGGCCAGAGTAACAGAGAAGAACCAACGCCAAATTTCCCCTTTTTTAGAGAGAAACTGAAAAGCACAAAGGGATAGGGTGATTGCTTAGAACCGATTGAGAGGGGAAGAAAAAATAAGAATTTCGCAAAGGTCTTTGTGGGGAAAAGAGAGACTGCGGTGAGTAAATTAATAAGAGAAACAAATCAATAGGAACAGAAAATAGCAAATTGGTAGCAAAACCCCTAACAGAAATTTGACCCTCAAGAACACAGAGAAAACGACAGAAGAAAAGAAAGTTGAGAGAAAATAAATGTCTAGCCAAAATTTTTTGAAAAGAACCCCAATTCAACACTAACACTCAACCTAACCCCAATCTTCTCCACAATATTCTCATAAAATCCGGCCACACAACCCCACACCCCTTAAACACTCCACGCACCCACTAGCATCAGAATTCTACTGTCATACAAACACTCACACGGCATCCAGTAAAATAAAACATTCCCCTGCATCTCCAAGACTCGAACCCAAGACCCTTAGTAACAGTAATACGCCACTCATCCCTCAGGCCAGTAGGCCCATTCTGTCATGTTATACCCATATTAATTTAAAAGCCTATTGACTAGGGACAAAGGTTTATTCATATTAAACACAAAATTTTTGCACAAGCCAAGGCTTGAAACCCAAGACTTCTCAGACCCTTCCTAGGACACTTAACCACTGAAGCAGACAGATATTTTGTGTATCACAAACATACAAAAATAAATACTTAGGATTTTGGGGGCATTACATAATTAGGTAATGTATAAGGTGTACTGTTGACTAAGGAATGGCCATTTAGGTTTTGTGATGTAATTATTTGAGTTGAATATATTGTACAATATAAATCAAATATATGGTATGAAAGTGATTTAAGTATGTTCAGCATGAATAAATCTCTTTTGGAAAGAACTTTAGTTTAATAATTTTGTAAATAAATATGTATGAGAAATGTTATAAAGTGGATTATTTTGAATTGATACATTGAGCAAGAAATGAATGTAACATATATTATATAATTTAGGCTTTTAAATGTTTTTTTTAAGAAATTGAATATAGTGATAGTTAGTTAGCCGAATATGTATATGTAATTGATGATCTTGTGCGTATCAAATAAATAATATGTAAGTATGTTCGTCCTAGTCAAAATTTGATACTTGAGTTGTTTGATTTATAAATTTATATTCGGTCAATAGTCCTGACCTTAAGGTTGTTTGTGTGTTTGCTTGTTTTGCAACATGTAATGTTTTAGTTTGGTTTAGTATTCATTCATGTGAAGTTAATAAAATGATATATTTGTTATGTGGCAAAAGTATAATAGACTATGTTTTCAAAAGCCAATGCCGCATATGTCATTACTAAATAAATTTTGTTATATGATATGTTTGGTTATTAAGTACATGTATACCATTGAGATATTAAATGCTGAAATTTTCTGTGGTATTAGGTTTCTCTAATGATAATAATACATGAATTTTGTATGTATTTAAAAGCATATTATATATGACTTTGAGTTTTCATTGATATTTGTATTATGATTTAAATTATGTTTAGTGATTAAACATATTTATGTTTTAGTTATGTGAATATAACATATGTGTATATGTGAATGTTCGAAAGTTGTGTTCTGCCTGGTAATGCCTTGTAACCCGTATCCTTCGCCGGAATGGGGTTAGGGGTGTTACATCCCGAGTATCCTGTATTATTCCAAATGGTTCAATGGATATATCAAGGATATGAAATGGTAAGAATAGATATGTAACAGTATAGGTATGTATGGAAACTGTATATACATCAAACATATGAAAGAATTGAACTTATGGTTATATAGATGATTGAATACATTTTAACATTGTGATTACTTATTTTGTGGTATGTTGTATACATATTTTGAATGGTAAATTAAATGGTGAGTTTTATATGAGCTTACTAAGCTTTATAGCTTACTTTCTTTACTTTTCCATGTTTTATAGTGTTTTCAAAGCTAGCTTGGATTCAGGAATCGTCGCAGACTTCATCACACTATCCTACAATCACTTTGGTACTTTTGAACTTAAGCATTTTTAGTATATGGCATGTATAGGAGTTTGGTCATTTTCGTATATGTGTTGTTAATGAATTTAGTCATTTGAAATGGCTTGTAAATATTGAGAGTTTGGTTTTGTATATAGCCATGAAAGTTGGCTTAACTTGGTTGGTTTGGTTGTGTATATCTTTGTGCATATGGCTCTTATTATGTGCTTGAATATGGATATGTGATGTTAGTTGATGTTTAGTAATCAGGGGTACTAAATGGCTGAGAAATGAACTTGGTATATTTAAGAGATTAAGCTAAATGATGCAAAATTTGAAAGTGTTCATATTGATGATTTGGGATTAGGAATTTTGGTATGAAATTGAATGGTATATTGTTGTACTGGTATATTTTGAATTGATTGGTATTGAAATGGGTTGAATTATGTTTGATTAAGGTTATTAGAATGCCTATTTTTAAGCTATGAATTGTGTCATTAGGTTTTATATAGGTATATACAAATTGGGTGGCAAAATGGCTTGGTAAATAGCCTATTTTTGTCCACACGGACAAAGGCACGAGCGTGCTCAGCCGTGTGTGACACACGGTTATGTTGCACAACTGTGTGTCCCTTGATGCTGAATTAAAAATCAAGTCAGTATGCTCCACACGGCTTAGCACACGGGCATGTGACTTGGCCGTGTGGCATAAGTCAGTATACCTTACAGGTTTGGCACTGCCTAGTACACGGCCTAGTACACGGGCGTGTGTGGCTATTTTTAGGGCATACGGGCGTTTGTATTGGTTGTGTGACTAAATTTATAGAATTACACGGGGTCAGACACGGGTGGGGACATGTCCATGTGATCCCATTTTGAATGTCCACATGGCTTGTGATTGGAGATACAAAAATATACGCACTTTTTCATGCCCTTTTTAACTTAAATTCATGTAGTTTTGATAAAATTCCTGTCGAAAATAATTATTTTTTATAAAATAATTAAAGTGTAATTAAAATATGAACATGTTGAATTTTAATTAATTTTGATGAATTTTGGTTATTTTCGATAAATTTGCACAAAGGGTGAAAAATGGCTTAGCAGACACTACAAGAAGCACAAAACCGAGAAGCAATTTGAAGTATCTAGGTGAATTAATTTTCAGCCTAAGATGGTCCAAGATTATGTGTATTAATTCATAATATAATTAATTTTAATTTATATCCAATTTAATTTGGGTTAATAAATTATTATTAATAAATTATGAAAAGTGGTCTAGTTGAGCCGAACCGAGTGAACCGAACTGACCAAGTAATGGACAGCCCAAAACTGCTCCATGTGCTGACCCAAATCAGCTTACTGGCTGATTATTTAGCTTGCAAAGAGGCCTTTGAAGACTTGTTCAAATATCATTCAAACCCCTCCACAAATGGAGGCTTTCTAGATTTGCCCCAAGCTTAATTTAGCAAGTTTGAAATCATCAAACTTGCCCATGTGTGGCCGGCCAAGGGAGGGCTCTTTGGCTGCTAATTTTAGCTATTTTTAGCAGCCCTCTTCAGGTATAATAATCCCCTTAAGCTTATCATTTGAACACATATCAAGCATTCACATCTTTTCTCTCATCTCTCTACTTTCTCTCTTCTTTTCCATTCCAAATTCCCTTGCCCTCTTGCCGATTTATCCTCTTGGAAAAGGGGTATTCATCAGCCATTTGGAGCAGAAATTTAGTGTTCATAGAACCCTTGGTCGACGAGGACAACAGAAAAGGAAGAACGGAGCAAACTAGTTAAGCCACGGAAAAACACCAGATTTTGATTCTTGTTCCTTATCTCTTTAACTTTTTTTGTTGTTATGATGAACATATCTATGGATATTTATGTTGTTGGAATGGTTAATTTAATCAATTTAGCTTGAATTTAATTCGTGTTAGGTTGATTGCATTTCGTTCGCTAAAATTGTTAAATTGTGTTTATGTTGTTATAGGCCTCGGTAAGATGCTTGATTAAGTAAAATCATGACTAAGTTATTCTTGCATTACAATTGTGAGGTAGCTAATGAATTAATTGTTTAAATGGATTGAAATTGTAATTAATGGACACAGCACTTAATCAGTGTATGTTTAATCATTTAAGGTAGCTGAGGGTTAAATTAGCAACGGTATCTGATGATACATTTGCCTTGCATAACTTGCAAGATTATTGTGATTAAGCTGTTTCAAGGTCAGGATACCTTGTTACCTCTCGTAGTCTTTTATGTGCTTATTAGATTTATTTAATAGTTTGAATTGACATAGGGATATGTACAATAGATTATTTTGATTTAATAAATATGTATGTGCAATAACATATTTTCCTATTAAGATTTGTTTAATTGGTTGAATTGGCATAGGGATATAGTCAAGAGATGAATAATTGGTTTTGATAGGTGAGTATGTTCATAAGTTAGCAAATTACCAAGTTACCGTGAATTTATTCATAACAATATAAATATGAGTTTAATAATTCTAACACAATTATGTCATCTTGATTAAAATCGTATTTTGAAATCGTGAATTTGAGATTTATTTATTTAGTTTACTTAGTTTAAAATCTTAGTTTTTAATCACCTTTTTCAAACAAAATATTTTTCTTCACCAAAGTGTTTTAAATAGCATTTTTCACAGTCCCTGCGGGTTTGATAACCCGACATTTACGTGTCACTTTATTACTTGTTGTGATTGTGTACACTTGCACATTTTCGTCGTTCCAGTGACACAACATGTCTTTGGCTGTGTGAGACACATGGTCAGGCCACGCGGGCTTGTGTTCCCTATATTTTACAAAAATTTTCTAAGTTTTGTAATAAATTTCTTGAGTTATCGGTTTAGTCCCGAACCTTCCCGAATGCATGTTTTGAGTCTCGTAGGCTTAGAATAGGAACAATATGAATGTTTGTGAATGATGTTGATTGATGATTATATGAAAATTGAAAGTGTATATGGAATATGTGTTTAATTGTATAATAAGTCCGGTAATGCTCTGTAACCCTATTCCGGCGCTGAATACGGGTGAGGGCTATTACAAAGTGAATTACCTTGAGAGATAGTGATGGTTTGAAAATAGTTGTTGTTGGTGAAAGACTGAGTTTTATGTCTAGCATGGTTTTGACAATAAAGGCTAAAAAGATGATAAGAAAAAGCTGTAAGGCTTACTTAGCCTATGTGATGCATTCAGTTAGTAAGATGTTAAGAGTTCAAGATATTCGTATTGTGACAGATTTTCCTGATGTGCTTCCTAAAGAGTTATTTGGTTCGCCACTAAATCGTGAAGTTGAGTTTTGTATTAAGCTCTATTTTGGTACTACACCAGTGTTTATTGCGGCCTACCACATGGCACCAAAATAGCTCAATGAGTTAAAGATTCAATTGCAAGAGTTCTTGGATAGAGGGTTTATTCAATTGAGTGTATCTCTGTGGGGTGCATCGATTTTGTTTGTAAAGAAGAAGTATGGTACAATGAGAATATGTATTGATTATAGGTAGTTGAACAAGTTAACTATTAAGAATAAGTATCCTTTACCTCGAATTGATTGCTGATTTGTTTGATCAATTCAAAGGTACAACGGTGTTTTCGAAGATTGATCTTAGATTTAAGTATTATCAGTTAAAACTATATGGGCATTATGAGTTTTTGGTGATGTCGTTTGGATTATCTAATGCTCCTATCGTGTTCATGGATTTGATGACTCGTGTGTTCAATTCATACTTGGATCAGTTTGTGGTTGTCTTCATAGACGAGCATTTAAGGGTTGTTCTACAGATTCTTCAGGATAAACAATTGTTTGTGAAGTTTAGTAAATATGAATTCTAGCTTAAGGAAGTGGCACTCTTAGGTCATGTGGTTTCAGAAAAAGGGATTCATGTGGACCCAAACAAGATTGAGGCAACTTTTGAATGGAAGTCACCTAGGAGTGTTACTGACGTTTGGAGTTTTTTAGGCTTAGTTGGTTACTATCATAGATTTGTTGAAGAGTTTTGTCTCATTGCTGCACCCTTAACGAGAGTGTGGTGTTCGAGTGGACTGATGAAAGGTAGAAGGGTTTTGATCAGCTTAAGGTAGTGTTGACGAAGGCACCTGTGTTGATTCAACAGGAGCTTGAAAAAGATTTTTTACTTTATAGTGATGCTTCATAATCGGGACTTGGTTTTGTTTTGATGCAAGAGGGTAAAGTTGTAGCTTATGCTTCAAGGCATTTGAAGACGCACGGACTGAACCATCCTACTCATGATTTGGAGTTAGCTACTGTGGTGTTTGGGCTTAAGATTTGGCACCATTATCTTTATAGAGAGAGGTGTGCGGTTTACATTGATCATAAGAGCCTTAAGTACCTCCTCTCCCAAAAGGAGTTGACTTTAAGGCAAAGGCATTGGATTGAACTTTTAAAGGACTATGACTATGTGATTGAATTATCACACTGGAAAAGTGAATGTTGTTGTTGATGCTTTAAGTAGGAAGTCGATGACAGAGTTGAGAGCTATGTTTGCATGCTTGAGTTTAGCTAGTGATGGTGATTTGTGTGCTAAACTTCAAGTGTGGCCCAGTTTGTCACAGCAAATTAAGGAAATATAATCGTTAGATGGAGATTCATTGAAAATGATTTGACAAGTGGAGCAATGTGTTAAGGGAGATTTTGATATTGATGTAGAAGGTATTTTGAATTTTCGAGGTAGATTGTGTGTGCCACAAGATGTGGATTTAAGGCAAGTGATCCTTACTGAGGCGCATAATAGCTCTTACATTATGCATCCCAATAGTGGTTAAATGTATCATGATCTTCATGAGATTTATTAGTGGCTTGGGTTGAAGTGTGAGGTTACAAATTTTGTGGCTCGATGTTTGGTGTGTCAAAAGGTGAAAGCTGAACATCAATTTCCTGGTTGTTACAACCTATTGCAATTCCTGGATGGAAGTACGAAAGGATTACTATGGATTTTGTTTTAGGTGTGTCGTTCACTCATTCGAGGAAAGATTTAATATGGGTTATAGTTGATCGATTTTTAAAGAGTGTGCATTTCTTAGTAGTGCGAACCAATTATTCGTTGCAGAAGTTGGCAGATTTGTATATTGTTGAGATCGTTCGTCTTCATGGGGTTCTAGTTTCGATTATTTTTTATAGGGATCCGAGGTTTACTTCAAGGTTTTGGAAGAGTTTGCAAGAGACATTGGGATCGAAGCTTACTTTTAGTACTGCTTATCACCCACAAACTGATGGCCAATCCGAAAGGTTAATTCAAGTTCTAGAAGACTTGTTGCGAAGTTGTGTGATCAAGTTTAGTGGTAGTTGGGAGCGATGTCTGCCCTTAGCAGAGTTTGCTTACAATAACAGTTTCCAAGCAAGTATTTCCATGGCACCATTTGAGCCGTTGTATGGTAGGAAGTGTAGAACTCCTTTGTGTTGGACGGAGTTGGATGAAAATTGAGTTGTTTGACCGGACTTAGTTCGTGAAACTGAAGAGAAGGTAAAGGTGATTTGTGATCATTTGAAAGTAGCATCAGATAGGCAAAAGTCTTATGCAATTTGAAGTATCAAGATATCGAGTTTCAAGTGGGCGATAAAGCATTTTTGAAGGTTTCACTGTGGATGAAAGTTTTGAGATTTGGTAGGAAAGGTAAGTTAAGTCCAAGATATATTAGACCTTATGAAGTTTTTGAGAGGATTGGTTTGGTAGCTTATCGTCTCAAGTTACAGCCGAAACATGAGCAAATTCACGGTATTTTCCATGTGTTTATGGTTCAGAAGTATCTTTTAGATCCATCACATATTGTGCCAATAGAGGAGATTGAGGTTAAACTTAATCTCACTTTTGATGAGGAACCAATAGAGATTTTAGATCATGAAGTGAAAGTGTTGCGAAACAAAAGAGTTCCATTGGTTAAAGTTTTGTGGTGTAACCACAAAGTGGAAGAGGCTAGTTGGGAAACCAAGGAAGCGATAAGACGCCAATATCCAAGTTTGTTTATCTCAGGTAAACTTCAAGGATGAAAATTTTTTTAGTGGGGGAGAGTTGTCACACCCCAAAATAGGGCTTAAGAGTTTTAGGGGTATTTTGGGAATTTAGACCTATATGAGCTCAGAATTTCATAGGGATGGTACTTGATAATGTTTTTGAAAATGTTTTAATAAGTCAAGTTTTAGAAATGAGTATTAAATGTCTTTAATTTCAGAAAAGGGACCGATTTGTAAAAAAGTCAGAACAGAAAGCATTTATGTAACAATTTAACTAGTTTTTAAAACTGAATTGAAAAACCCCATTCCCAGGTTTGTTTTCACGATAGGTTTTCTCCAAACACCAAGCTTGTCTTCCCTTATTTTCCCTTGCTATTTTAATTAATTTTTTATTCCAAAACCATAATACTTTGATTTCCTATCATTCCCAAGTCATTTACCATTATAAATCGTCAAGAAAAACACTAAAAAACTCCATAGATTTCATCATCTTCTCCAAACGTGGGTTTTTTCAGAATTGCATCAAAACTCATCTAATCTTCTATCAAAGATAATGTTTCAAATTCCTATGATTTTCTCATGATATCTAGTCTTTATAACTAAATTATTAGCCCTCAAGTCGCATGTTTTAAATAAAAGCCAAAAATTGAGCCATTAATGGTGATTTTTGGGATTCTACATAAAAACATGGTTTCAAAGTGTTTTTTCAACCTGTTTCAGCATGATTAGAAAGTTTTTAAACTTATCTTGAAGTTTCATTAACGATTTCTCATGTTTTAATGAATTTATTGAAAATTGCCTAAAAAATGTCAAAAAATGTCAATACCCTAAATTGAGTAGATTTGTCTAGTTTGAAGGTTGTAAATTAGGCGTAGATGATTAATTAGATGGAAAAAAAATTTGGGAAAAAAGGTTGAGTATAGATCGAGATACTAGTATTTAAAGTTTTTTATGTTAATATTTTAGGTTATATGGGAACTTAGCTTAAAGCTTGCATTTTAGTTGGTTTCAGAGAATTTTTTATTGTTATTTGACTGTTGTTATTGTATGATTTTTGTGTGTAAAGCTTCAGATTCGTTAAAGCTTGCTACAAGCTAGGGAAGCGTTAGTTGAGCTTTCGAGTTTTCGACAAAAGCATAGGGTGGTGAGTGTATAGAATTGCTACTTGTAAACACGAGTCACTTGTTTTTTTGGAAATTTAGATGTAGCCTAAACCCCTACTCTAAGCTTTGAGCATAAGCTTTCTTGAATCTATAATTATATGTGGCTATTTGTTGTGTATGAAATGAGATAAGTGAGTATTGTGATTAATGTGTAAAGTGCAATTATATACATGAAATGAATGTGTACTACATATGTTATATGACTATGCAGGTGTTTTGCAAAAGATGCTAATATGTAGTAATAATGCACGGATAATTGATAAGTAATATGTGTTGTTTCAGATATTTTGGCCTTGTGATCTTAGAACCGTTGGATATAGTTGATATGCCATATGAGTATGAGTACTCAGTTATATGTATAGTGGTTTTGGGCGTTGAGACCCTGTGACATGTTTGGAGGGATAAAGGAATGAGGGCTAACCTCCATTCAACGAGACACGTGAGGGGAAATAAGGAGAGTGTTAGCTAAATGCTTCACTTTTGGAACATGTTTGGCTCTATGAGTCTATACAGTGTAATGGAGATCTGTGTATACGATTCGTGATGATAGAGCTAACTATATGTTTCATAATCCAAGTGCCATCTTATCATATTTTATGTAATCCTATGGAATATGTTATATGCTTGAATGAGTATGTATGCATTGCGAGAATGAACTATTAGATGATCCATTATATAATACTATATAATGTTAGACTTAAGAATAAGGTACTTGTGAGTAAATGATTGGTTGTGTTACATGATGTTATGTTTGCGCTGTGGAAAGTCTTTGCATTCACTGAGCTTATTGAAGCTCACCCACTCATTTCAACATTGTAGATTAGTGGCGTCATGGTATGGGCAATGTGGTTACCGAGGGAATCATCCAAGGAATCATTGTAGTTGCTCTATTATTTATATTCGTATTGGGGGAAATAGGCAATGTGGTAAAACTATTTTGGGTTATTGATTTTTAAACATTTTGATTTGGATTATAAGATTTTCAAGTTATTTTTATGTTAGAATTTTCGATCATTGATGTTGGCATAACAATTCTTGCTTGGATGATTGGACACTTTGAACTGATAAATTTATCCATACCATGATGAAATAAACAAAGTACTTGATGTATGTTACTTAGTAACCATTTGAGATGAATTATTTGCGATTTTATGTTGCATTTTGGGGTTATAGTAGAGGTATTGATAGTTGGGTTTGAAAATCGGTACCTCTGTGAATTAAAACGTATAGGAAAACAAAATAGGAATTTGGTATCGATGCCTTATCTCGAGTATCTGTAACAACCCGTTTCAGTGGAATCGGAACTGTAACAGCCTATTTTTCAGTGAAATGAAACAGTAGTTTCAAGACCACAAATCTTACCCAAAAATAAAGCTTATTTTTATTTTATTATATGGTCCGTATTATGATAGACACATCGTGTGAAATTTTTGATACGAAAATTTTATCGATCAATGTTTAATTACGAGAAGGACTAAATCGCATAAAATGCGAAAGTTGAATTCTAGTAGCTATAAGGATTAAATAGCTATAGAATTTAAAACTAGAGGTCATTATATGGCAATTAGACCATTAAAGAAAAGTATCATCCATGGAAAAATTAGAAAAGAGTAGGGACTAAATAGGAAATTTAAATAATTTAATTAATTAAAAGATGATAAAAAGAAATATCATCTTATTTTGTCATCTTCAACCCCAAAATTTTATGAAAACCCTAGAAGAGAGAGAAGAAACTTTCAAGGCTTAATTGGCTAAGTTTTCTTGTCCCGTTTTTAGTAATTTTGATATTTTTGAAACCGAGATAACTTAATCTATCTATTTGGGGAATTAATTTGAAAAGTTATCAAGGTATGAAATTTGGGTCATGGATGAATATGCTGAAAATTATAAATTTATGGTAGAAAATATTACACCCTATACTCGTAACCCACGTCAGAGCGAAATACGAGGCATTACTTAATTCGATCTCATACGCACAAACGTTCCCTAAGTCTCCAAGACTTGGGCCCATTTTAGAACTCTTTCAATTTCTACTTTGAACATCTTATTATGGGCCTATGAGCCCCAAATCGACCATTGAAAACTATTCGGGATCAACCCGGGTTCTTAATCCATCTATATCAAATTTGACTTTGAAAAAGGGCACATGCTCGAGTGGAAGGGCAACACGCTAGTGGGCCATTTCAACAAGGTCGTGTTGATGGCCTGTGTGGCTCACACGGCCTAAGCAATACAAGGACACGCCCTTGTCCTCCACCCATATGGAATTAATTCTAAATGTACACCTACAGGGGTTTTCACACGGCCTGGCATATGCCCGTGTGCCGAGCCCATGTCCTTAACACGGCCATGACACGCCCGTGTCCTAGCCCGTGTGCAAAAACATGGACATTCTGTTTCTGACGTCAACACCCCCAATATGACACACGGCCAAGGCAAGCTCGTGTGCTAGGCCGTGTCCCTCACACGGCTGAGACACACGACCGTGTCTCTGCCCATGTGTTTACTATCATACATACTGACTTGAAAGTTTTACGCGAAGGGGACACATGGCCAGACCACACGCCCATGGGACAGACCGTGCGTCACACATGGCTTAGACACATGCCCGTGTGTCTACCCGTGTAGACAATTTAAGGTTATTTACGAAGCCTTTTAGTCACCCTTATTTACACAACCTGCTCAATAGCAACCAAAATCAATATAAGGCTACCTCATACAACCTAATTAGCCACAATAAATAAAATTCCAATTGCATTTTACTCATCCGTGGAAATAGCATATTTGCAAAAAAATCAAAATTAATAATAGTCATCATTCAAAGCTTCATACAAAATGAAGGGTTCTCAACCTAAGCCAACACATTTGGCCAATTTTCAATGACACAAACAAAGTAAAGTCTAATCCCTATACATGCCATATTCAAAAATATAAATCAAACTATATTGAAAGCTTCGATTGATAGTGTGATCGATATCTCTGACTTCCATTGATCCTTGAGCTAGATAGGCGGCACTATAAGAAAATGGAAAAGTGGAGAGAGTAAGCATAAAGCTTAGTAAGTTTCACATAAATTAATATACAACATAACTTTACCATTCATCAACAAGTATCATAACACACAAGTGGCATAAGCAAAACTTACTCATTAGTATTCAATACACCTCATTTAGCATATATTGAGCTCACATTTCATACATACCATATAGGTACCTGTACCACTCACAACCCAGTTATACTTTCCTGGTTAACATTAAATCATACTTTCACCGTTGAACCATTTGGATCATTATCAGATACTCATTTAGTCTAAAACATGGGGTCAAGTGTCGATGCCATGTCCCGAACATGGTCTTACACAAGCTCTAGCATATCTGTGTCGATGCCATGTCCTAGATATGGTCTTACACTGACACCTCTTATAGCCAATGCATGTCCCAGACATGTCTTATACTGGCTTACATCTCGAGGCCAAAACATGTCCCAGACATGTCTTACACTAGCACTCATCTCAATGCCAGTGCCATGTCTTAGACATGGTCTTACACTGGCTCTCATAATGTGGCCGATGCATGTCCCAGACATGTCTTACACTAGCACACACATGTGACCCAAACGTCATGGCATGAATATCCGATTTATTTCCTTAGGTTCAATCAAGAATTCTACTATCTCTATCATCAAAATACTTTCTCAATTCTACACTCGAGCAATTCATGGTATATTAATTTAAATACAATTCCACACATACATAAGCAATGTAGTTGTATTATTTACATACAACTTACATCGTATTACAAAATGTGGCGACTAGTCGATTTAGTCGATTTGCTTGGCTTTCCCTGGGTCTAGGTTTGGATTCCATATTTCGTGATCTATAATAACAAAATGCACTTATTTAGTCACTTTATCAATCTAGGCACTCTACAATACATAATTGGGCAAAATGACCAATTTGCCCCTAGACTTTTACAAAATGATCATTTTACCCCTAAGCCCGAAAATCGATTTTTATCGAATTTCTTCACACCTTAAGCCTAGAAAAACCATTTCTACTCTTATATCAACTCCAATTTCCCACTATTTCACACACTTATCATTTATTTTACAACTTATGCAAAATAGTCCTTTTAGGTGTTTTCATGCTAACACATTTCACAAAAGTTGGTTATAAGACACCCAAGACTCATTTTCTTCTACAAAAACTCAGAAAACATTAAAAATCCTTTCATGGTAAAACCTTAAACTCTTAATCATTTTGCAAAATAGTACCCTCATTTGAATGCTTATGCTTCAAGGGTCTCAAAAGTACAAAAATATTCAACAAAGGGTTGGAAAATCACTTACTTGTGAAGGCTTAAATTTGCTAAAATTTTCAAGCTCCAAAACGCTTATTTTGCTGAAAATTTCGAAGGTAGAGAAGAAGGTGAAAAGGTGATATCATCTTTCTCTTATTTTATTTCTATTTTAGTCAAAATAAGCCACCTAACCTACCAAATTTTAAAAATTTGACCACCCTTGTCTCCTATGGCCGGCCATGCCTCCCTATAGGGTCTAACTGCCCTTTAACGACCCCAATTTAGGTTCTCTAGCTATTTGGCACTTTTAGTTATCAAAATAGGACTTTTTCATTTTATGCGATTTAGTCCTTTTTTACAATCAGGCTCACAAACGTCACAATTAACTCACCAAACTTTTCATGCACTCCTAAAAACATGCTATAACATCTAAGAAATTATAAAATAATTTATTTGACTCCAAATTTGTGGTCCCGAGACCACTATTCTAATTAGGCCTTAAATCGAGCTATTATATTTCTTCCCCTTAGGGATTTTTATCCTCGAAAATCTTATCGGCGAATAAGTTCTGATACTGATCTCTCATAGTCTCTTCGGGTTCGCATGTGGCTTCCTTGACTCCATGTCTATGCCACAAAATTTTCACGAGTGGAACACTCTTATTTCTTAATTGTTTGACTTCTCAAGCCAATATTTTGATTGGCTCTTCACTATAAGTCATGCCTGAAATAATCTCATCCTCTGTTGGCATAATCACATGCGAAGGGTCTGATCTATACCGGTGTAGCATGGATACATGAAATACATTGTGAATCTTTTCCAACTCTGGTGGCAAAGCCAATCAATAGGAAACCAATCCTATTCTCTTGATAACCTCATACGGTCCTATGAAACGAGGATTCAACTTGCCTCTTCAACCAAATCTGAGGACTTTCCTCCACACAGATACTTTTAAAAACACTCGATCACCGACTTTAAACTCAATTTCCTTTCATTTCAAATCCGCGTAAGATTTCTATCTATCCGAGGCAACATTCAAACAGTCACGAATCACTTTAACTTTCTCTTCAGTTTCTTTGATTAAATCGACCCCGTGAATCCGACTGTCTCTGAGCTCAGTCCAATATAAGGGCGTTCGACACTTTCGCCCATAAAAAGCCTCATAAGGCACTATTTTCAGACTGGTCTGATAACTATTGTTGTAAGTGAATAAAACCAACGGCAAGTACCTTTCCCAATTACTTTGAAACTCAAGAATACAACATTGCAACATGTCTTCTAAGATTTGAATCACCCTTTCCGACTGACCGTTAGTCTACGGGTGAAATGTCGTGCTAAAACTCAACTTTGTTCCCAATGCCTCTTGTAACTTTTTCCAAAACCTCGAGGTAAATATCGGGTCCCTATCTGAAACAATCGACAAGGGCACCCCGTGTAGTCTCATAATCTTGAAAACGTACAATTTAGCCAATCTCTCAAGGGAGTAGTCGGTACGTACTGGTATAAAATGTGCTGACTTTGTTAGCCTATCCACAACAACCCAAACAACATCATTTTTCTTTGGGGTTACCGGCAAACCTATCACAAAATCCATGGTAATCCGATCCCACTTTCATTTGGGAACCATTATAGGCTGTAGCAGACCCGAAGGTACTTTGTGTTCAGCCTTCATTTGCTGACACACAAGACACTTGGAAACGAGCTCTAAAATATCTCTTTTCATTCCTAACCACCAATACATTTTCTTAAGGTCGTTGTACATTTTTACACTACCTAGGTGGATGGTCAAACAACCATTATGGGCCTCTCATAGAATCTTCTAAATAAGCTCATTGCCATCGGGTACACAAACTCTATTTTTGAACATTAAACATCCATCAACACCAATACGAAACTCATATTCATTTTCCATCACACACTGAGTCATCTTAGCTTGCAACTTCTTATCATCTTCCTGAGCTTTACGGATCGCTTGTGAAAATGTCAGTCTAGCTCTCAGCTCTGCTAAGATCGATCCATCTCTAGACATAGCCAACTGAGTATTCATGGCTCTCAAAGTCTCATCCTATTTCGATTCCTTTCCCTTCAACTAACTCTGCACTTAACAACCATATCATATACCCAACTTTTGTTTACCAGAAAACTTTTGTCAATTTTGGGTACTATTGCTTTTTACTTTTCCCCATTTGTATTTACTTCTAGGGAATTTTTTTTCTTCTCACAATTTAACCAAAATTTTTAAACTTTCTTTAAACAAAATACACAAATACCATTTACTTTTATTACCTTTACTTTTTTTATGTAACTCTCAACGACTGCATTTACTTTTATTACCTTTACTTTCTACTCAAAGCATCAGCGACTGCATTCACCTTTCCTGGATGGTAGTCGATAATCAACTCATAATCTTTTATTAGCTCTAACCATCATTGTTGCCGTAAACTTAATTCCTTTTGAGTCATCAAATACTTGAGACTTTTGTGGTAAGTGAATACTCAGCATTTCTCTCCACACAAATGGTGCCTCCAAATTTTTAATGCGAACACGATGGCAGCTAACTCTAGATCGTGTGTCGGGTAATTTTTCTCATGTGGTTTCAGCTGTCTTGAGGCATAGGTGACAACCTTGCCTTCTTGCATAAGCATGTACCCCAAACCATTTAAGGAGGCATCGCTATATATCACAAATTCCTTACCCGACTCCGGTTGTACTAACACTGGGGCTTTGGTCAGCAAAGCCTTTAATTGCTCGAAACTCTGTTGGACTTTTCTATCCATTCGAACTTGGCATCTTTTTGTAGCAGTCTCCTCATTAGAGTATCTATCATAGAAAATCAGTTTACAAACCACCTATAGTATTCGGCTAAACCCAAAAAGCTTCGGACCTCAGTCACATTCTTCGACGGCTTCCATTCAACAATAGCCTAGACTTTGCTTGGGTCGACTCTAATCTCGTCACCCGGCACAATGTGTCCTAGAAATCCAACCTCTTTAAGCCAGAATTTGCTCTTACTGAACTTGGCTTACAATTGCTTATCTTTCAGGGTCTATAATACAGTCCTCAAATGCTTCCCGTGCTCACTCTCATCACGCGAGTAAATCAATATATCGTCGATAAAGACTACTACGAACTTATCCAGATACGGTCAAAAAATGCGGTTCATCAAATCCATAAACACTGTCAGGGCATTAGTCAAACCAAAGGGCATGACGAGGAACTCATAATGCCCGTATCTTGTCCGAAACGCAGTCGTTGGTACGTCTGGCTCCTTCACCCTTAACTGGTAGTATCCTGACCTCAGGTCAACCTTGGAAAATATAGTGGCTCCCTTTAATTGATCAAACAGGTTATCGATCATTGGCAAAGGATACTTATTCTTCACTGTTACCTTGTTGAGCTGTCTATAGTCGATACATAACCTCACCGACCCATCCTTCTTTTTCATAAAAAGCACTGGAGCACCCCACGGGGAAAAACTCGATCTTGCAAAGCCCTTGTCAGTTAACTCTTATAATTGAGCTTTCAACTCATTTAACTCCGTAGGAGCCATCCTATACAGAGCAATTGAGATGGTTGTCGTACCGGAGACCAACTCGATTCCAAACTCAACTTCCCTCATTGAAGGTAATCCGGATAATTCCTCTGGAAACACGTCTGTAAACTCACAAGCCACTGGTACCGATTCAATATTCAGCTCAAACACTTGAGTATTCAACACCAAAGCTAGGTAAGCTTCATATCATTTTCTCAAATATTTCTCAGAAGTCAAAAACAATACTATAACAGGAAAATTATCCAACTCATCTGGTCCAACTCGAAGCATATTCCTGTCTTCACATTTCAACTCAATAACTTTTCTCCAACAATCCACTACAACACTATGAGAAGTCAACCAATCAATCTCAAGGATTACAACAAATTTATTAAACGGCAATAACATCAAGTTAGCCGAAAAACAATAATCTCTAATTGTCAAAGGACAATTCCTACATACTTGGTCCACTAACACATGTCTGCCTAAAGGGTTGGACACTTTTGTCACAAACTCAGTAGACTTTACTATCATGTTCATACGAGGTAATAATTCCATACAAATATAAAAGTAAGTAGACCACGGGTCAGTTAAAGCAACAATAGATATTTCATGGATAGAAAAGGTACCCCTGATCATGCCAGGAGACTCTGCCTCTTCACGCGCACGAATAGCATAAGTCCTTGCAAGTCTCTTGGCGCACCTCTGGTAGTAGCCCCGCTTCCAGAGTTCTTTTGTGGTCTAATTCTCAATGGAGCACTACTCGCCTTCACTTCTTTTTTTTTCTCTCTTTCGTCCATTTCGGGACAGTCTCAGATGAAATGTTCTAATGATCCACACTTAAAATAGCCCCTTTCATTTCCCCAGCACTCGTTGAAGTGACGTCTACCACATTGTGAACATTCTAGCCTATTTGGCAGAACATTACCGACGCTTGCGATAGAAGTGGTCTAGGCTCTAGAAGTTGTGTTCTGCCGGGTCTTGTTTCTATTCGAAAACCCCACTGAAGCATTCGATCAAGTAGCAAATTCCTTCAATTTCTTAGATGAGGACTATTGTGACCTCCCCATCTGTCTCTTCTTTGAATCTCGCGACTCAATAACCGCTTTCCTCCTCTCTTTCATCAGCTCTTCTGCCTTGCATGCTCTCGCAACGAGCACTACAAATTCTCTTAGTTGTAGGATGCCAACAAATACTCAGATATCTTCATTAAGACCATCGTTAAACCTCTTACACACAGTGGCTTCTGTAGACATGCACTCCCGCGCATACTTACTGAGCCTCACAAATTCATGCTCATATTCCATCACTAACATTCAGCCTTGCTTCAACTCTAAAAATTCCTTCCTCTTTTGGTCTATAAATCTCTGGCTAATATACTTTTTCTGGAATTCTTCCTGGAAGAATTCCCAAGTTACTCTCTCCCTCGGTACCATAGACATGAGAATGTTCCACCACTGGTAAGCTAAATCTCCCAAGACAGATACTGCACACCTTACGCACTCTTCAGGCATGCACGACAGTTGGTCAAATACTGCACACCTTACGCACTCTTCAGACTAGTTCTCTTGCTAGGTTAGTCCTAGAACCAACTAAACCATAACTCTAATACCACTAAATGTAACACCCCATACTCGTAACCCACGTTGTAGTGAAATACGAGGCATTATTTAATGCGAGCTCAGACGAATAAATGTTCCCCAAGTCTCCAAGACTTGGGCCCGTTTTAGAACACTTTCAATTTCTACTTTAAGCTTCTTATTATGGGCCTACGAGCCCTAAATCGACCATTGAAAACTATTCAGGATCAACCCGGGTTCTTAAACCATCTATATCAAATTTGACTTTGAAACAAAGCACACGCTTGTGTGGAAGGGCAATAGGCATGTAGACCATTTCAACATGGTTGTGTTGATGGCTCGTGTGGCTCACACAGCCTAAGCAATACAAGGACACGCCCATGTCCTCCACCCATATGAAATTAATTCTAAATGTACACCTACAGGGGTTTTCACATGGCCTGGCATACGTCCGTGTGCCTGGTCCGTGCCCTTCACACGGCCATGAAACTCCCATGTCCTAGCCTGTGTGAAAAAACAATAGACATTCTATTTCTGATGTCAACATCCCCAAAATGACACACGGCCAAGACACACGCTCGTGTGCTAGGCCATGTCCTTCACACGGCTGAGACACATGGCCATGTCTCTGCCCATGTGTTTACTATCATGCATACTGACTTGAAATTTTTACGTGTAGGGGATACATGGCTGGACCACACGCCCATGGGGCAAACTGTGTGTCACACATGGCCTAGGCACACGCCTGTGTGTCTACCCGTGTGGACAATTTAAGGTTATTTACCAAGCCTTTTAGTCATCCTTATTTACAGAACCTCCTCAATAGCAGCAAAAACATTCCAATTGCATTTTACTTATCCATGGAAATAGCTTATTTGCATATAAATCAAAATGAATAATAGCCATCAGTCAAGGCTTCATATGAAATAAGGGGTTCTCAACCCAAGCCAACATATTTGGCCAGTTCTCAATGACACAAACAAAGTAAAGTCTAAGCCCTATACATGCCATATTCAAAAATATAAATCAAACTATACCGAAAGCTTCGATTGATAGTGTGATCGATATCTCTAACTTCCGTTGATCCTTGAGCTAGATAGGCAGTACTATAAGAAAATGGAAAAGGGGAGGGAGTAAGCATAAAGCTTAGTAAGTTGCACATAATTTAATATGCAACATAACTTTATCATTCATCAACAAGTATCATAACACACAAGTGGCATAAGCAAAACTTACTCATCAGTATTCAATACACCTCATTTAACATATATTGAGCTCACATTTCATACATACCATATAGTTACCTGTACCACTCACAACCCGGTTATACTTTCCTGGTTAACATTAAATCATACTTTCACTGTTGAACCATTTAGATCATTATCGGATACTCATTTAGCCTAAAACATGGGGTCAGGTGCCGATGCCATGTCCCAGACATGGTCTTACATAAGCTCTAGCATATATGTGTCGATGCCCTGTCCGAGATATGTTCTTAAACTGACACCTCTCGTAGCCAATGCATGTCACATTCATGTCTTACACTGGCTTATATCTCAATGCCAAAGCATATCCCAGACATGTCTTACATTAGCACTCGTCTCAATGCATATGCCATATCCCAGACATGGTCTTACACTGGCTCTCATAATGTGGCCGATGCATGTCCCAGACATGTCTTACACTAGCACACACAAGTGATTGAAACGTCATGGCATGAATATCCGAGTTATTTCCTAAGGTTCAATCGATAATTCTACTGTCTCTATCATCATCATACTTTCTCAATTCTACACTTGAGCAATTCATGCTATATTATTTTAAATACAATTCAACACATACATAAGCAATGTAGTTGTATTATTTACATACAACTTACCTCGGATTACAAAAATGTGGCGACTAGTCGATTTAGTCGATTTGCTTGACTTTCCCCCAGTCTAGGTTCAGATTTGATATTTCTTAATCTATAATAACAAAATACACTTATTTAGTCACTTTATCAATCTAGGCACTCTACGATACATAATTAGGCAAAATGACCAATTTGCCCCTATACTTTTACAAAATGACCATTTTACCTCTAAGCCTGCAAATTGATTTTTATTGAATTTCTTCAAATCTTAAGCCTAGTCGAACTCTTTCTACTCTTGTAGTAACTCCAATTTCTCACTATTTCACTACTTATGCAAAATAGTCCTTTTAGGTATTTTCATGCTAACACCTTTCACAAAAGTTGGTTATAAGTCACCCAAGACTCATTTTCTTCCACAAAACTCAGCAAAAATTAAAAATTCTTTCATGGAAAAACCCCAAACTCTTAATCATTTTGCAAAATAGTACCCTTATTTGAAAGCTTATGTTTCAAAGGTCTCAAAAGTACAAAAATATTCAACAAAGGGTTGGAAAATCACTTACTTGTGAAGGCTGCAAATTGCTAAAATTTTCAAGCTCTAAAACCCTTATTTTGCTGAAAATTTCAGTGGTAGAGAAGAAGATGAGATTCTCTTATTTTATTTCTATTTTAGTCAAAATAAGCCACCTAACCTACCAAATTTTAAAAATTTGACCACCCTTGTCTCCTATGGCTGGCCATGCCTCCCTAAAGGTTCTAATTGCCCTTTATAGACCCCCAATTTAGGTTCTCTAGCTATTTGGCACTTTTAGCTATCAAAATAAGACTTTTACATTTTATGCGATTTAGTCCTTTTTCACAATCGGGCTCACAAACATTACAATTAACTCACCAAATTTTTCATGCACTCCTAAAAACATGCTATAACATCTAAGAAATTATAAAATAATCTATTTGACTCTAGATTTTTGGTCTCGAAACCACTACTCTAACTAGGCCCTAAATCGGGTTGTTACAGAATATGAAAGGTTGTTGATAGATAAATAACTTTAAGTGATTTTTGATGAAAACATGATTTAGGGACTAAAATGTAAAGTTGTGAAATTTGATAAAAAATTCTAAATTTTTATGAATACATGTCCTGTAAATTTTGTAATGGGGTTTTGGTTAGGCTTGGAATAGGGAGTAAATTACACAAATTTCATTTTTCGAGCCTAGGGTCGAAATAAGAATTTATGGAAAAGTTAGGGACAAAATGGTAATGTTACCTAGGATGTAAATTGAGTCCATATGAGTATAAATATGAAAAATTGATGATTAAAGCTATTTATATAGATCCAGACAATTCACATTCGAGGTTCGATCAAGGAAAAGAAAAGGTTTTGGATTAGTAGATTTAATACGCGAACAAGTGTTGAGGTAAGTTCGTGTAACTTAATCTGGCATGTAAATATGTTTAATTGAATGTTGTGTTGTATGGAATGTGACTTATATTGATGTACATTACTTGAATGTTATAATGAGAATTTAATACATGCTTGATATGGTGAATAAGGGTTAAGTTCTAATTGAATATTGAATTTCGATGAATATATGCGCTTTCTCGAAATGAATAAGGTTCTGTATTTGTTGCGGACGGGATTTAGCTCAAACTAGTAATCCTATTAACCTTGTTAAAGAAAGGATTTAGCCCGGACTAGTAATCCTGATATAATACCTCTAGAGTATACGTTACGATTACGGTTTAGGCTGGACTGGTAATCCTAATTGAGCTCTTTTGAGCTTACATTATATAAAGGATTTAGCCTGGACTGGTAATCTTATTATATGATTTGTGGCTCGAGAGTGTGTTCCTTGGTTAAGTGCCCTAATGGGTACCCTTGAATAAGAATTGACGGATTATTGAATTGTACACCTCTAGTGTACTACTTGAGCATCCATCAGAATTTCAATGATTCAACGGACACAACTCTTGACATGGTATGTGAATTTTGAGATGGAATGATAATGACTTAAAAGAATATTGCATGATGAGCTCATATATGTTTACTTGATTCCTATGAATATTTTGGTGACTAACATGTTTGATTGTATGCACGTGTTTAGACAATATTTCTAATGGATGGTAAACATGATATTGTATGCTTAGACTTAATAAATGGGATTAGTAAGTTTAGTTTCTGTTATACGAACTTACTAAGCATGTAATGCTTACTCAGTTTTATTTTTTCCCTATTTTATAGTGCTCAGAAGCTCGCGAAGTTCGAGATCATTGGAGCATCATCACACTATCGACTAGCTTATTTTGGGTATACCTAGTAAAATCATTTTGCTATAATGGCATGTATAGGACAACTTGGCCAATAGTGGTTTGAAAATGATGTTTTGTAACCTAGCCATTGGAATGGCTAGTAATGGCTTATTTTGGTATGATTAAGTAGGTTATTATGATATATTCATATGTGATATGTTAAGTATATGTGATCAATTAATGTTAATGCCTAATTTAATCCAAGGTAAGTCTATAAACACATATGCATGTAATGGTAAGCCATGATGAACGATAGAATTGTTTAATTTGAATGCTTGGAATGGTTGGTATTCGATGTGTGGTTCAAGTGGAGGTCTTGAGTGAAATTTTGGGTGAGAAATGAAGCTAGAAATGTCTTCGTTTTGTCCATACGGGCAGACACACGGACGCGTGTGTAAACCGTGTCTAACACACGGCCTGGTAACATAGGCTTGTGGTTAGGGCGTGTGTCCCCTGCACCTTAATTTTAAGAAACAGAATGCTCAGAATTGAGCACACAGGTAGCGACACGGGCATGTGTCTCAGCCGTCTGTGCTACACGGCGTAGCACACGGGCGTGTGTCTTGACCGTGTGAAACTTGCACCTAATTTCGAATTGAATTAATTAACCACACGGCCTAGCACACGGGTGTGTGGCATGGCCGTATGCACAAGTTAGAGAGTTACACAGGGTTGAATACGACCTCTATCACGGGCGTGACCGTTGGACCACACGGGCGTGTGAGCCCTACACCTTGGAAAATTTTTGTAATTTTGCGAAAATTTCTTAGAACTCCCGATTAAGTTCTGACTCGATTCTAATGCTCATATTGTGCCTCGAAGGTCCAATTAAGGGATGTTTTGAATGATCTCGATTAATAAATAGTAATTTACATTAATTATTTGTAAAATGTTTTGAAAGTTTCGGTTGTAATAGCCCGATTTTGGGTCTAGTCGGAACACTGATTTTGGGACCACAAATCTGACGTAGAAAAATTTATTTTTATTATATTTTTATTGTCTACAGTTTTATGGGATGATTTCGTGAAAATTTTGTTCGAAAATTTTAATGTTTGGGCACTCAATTTAGTCAAAAGGACTAAATTGTAAAAAGTGCAAAAGTTGAATTCTACAGGTTAGAGGTGTCTAATTGCTATGAAATTTTAAATTGGAGGTCCTTAAATAGTAATTAGACCATCAGTTAAGTTGTTGGACAAAAATGGACATGGTTAGGTATGTTTTTAAAGTTTTTCATTAAGTGCATTTTAGTAATTTGGTAATTAAATGAATTAAAAAGCCAAATTAAAAGCCAATTTTTGTCCATCTTGCTACCATGGCTGAAATTCTCTAAGTGTAATAAAATTTTCTAAAGTTCTCGGTTTAGTCTCAAACCGCTTCCAAAGTATGTTATGGGCCTTGTAGTCTCTTGTTAGGGACGATATGAATGTATGTGACAAATTTTAATTTGGGAAAAAATTTATAACTCAGAAATGTATGTTTGCTTGTTTTTAAGTCCGGTAATGTCTTGGACCCTATTTTGGCATCGAATATGGGTAAGGGGTGTTATATTTAGTGGTATCAGAGCTATGGTTCAGTCGATTCTCGGACTAACCTAGCATGTATGAGAGTCTAGCTATACATGCCATATATAACCTGTTATAGTGTGATATCTCCCGACTCTGATGAAATTGTTTTGTTGAGTCTAGCCAATCATATGGTCCGTTACATGTTTGTAAAGTTGAAAATAGTTGAAGGTGTTATTAACTGAAGCATTGGTTCTGGGTTCTGTTTGAATTGAGTAAAGAATTTGTGTTTCTTTAGTAATGCACTATCGAATGGATTGGAATGTGTTTAAATACAAGAATGTGAAGTGACAGTTTATGCTTTTTGATGATTAAATTCTCATTAAAAGAATTACCCGATGGGTGATTTAGAGTCGGCCGCTATTATGTCTATGTTGAGAGTTGATGACATCGTTTGTTCGACAAAAAACATCATATGCTTCTTGATTACAAGAGTTTAAAGTATCTAATGTTACGGAAAAATCTAAAATTAAGACAACGTTGATGGCTTGAACTATTGAAAGATTTTGAATAGTTAACAATTAATCTTTTGGGAAAGCAAGTATAGTTACGGATGCTTGAAAGGAAAGTCTTTGTTCAATTTGTGACTGTTGGTTACATGATTAATCTTATTTCATGGAAGTCTGAATCTAGCTAAATTAAAAAGCTAAAGTGATGTTTTCTTTGCAAGATTGAGAACCTCAGGAATGTAATAGTGAGTGGTAAACTAAACAAGTACGGTGTGAGGCGACTATTGATTCTGATTTCTGTTATTATTTCTTTGAGATAGAATTCGTGCAATGAATTATCCAGAGCTTATGCAGAAAATATTGTACGAGACTTAGTAGTAGCTTGTTTGTTCATTCAGAGAGTAATTCAAATCTTTGACGATATGCTCCGACACTGTGTTTCAGAGTTTAAAGGTGATTGGAAAAGGATATACAAGGTGGAATTGATTTGTGATTTTGAGGAAAAGGGTTAAAGTGATTCACGAAGTTGAAAGCAACTTCAGATTGACATAAGTAGTATACAGATTTGAAAATTTAAGGTATTGGATTCCAGATCGATGACAGAGTGTTTCTGGAAGTATTGCCATCGAAGAGGACTCTTTGATGAGATATAGGAAACTACGAGAACGTTACTCTAATCTCTTTTTTGGTAAGATTCTCAGGGACGAAAATCCTTAAAGGAGGGGAGAGTTGTAACAACTCGATTTTAGGTCTAGTCAGAACTGTGGTTTCGAGACCACAAGTCTGATGTAGAAAATTTTATTTGTATTATATTTTTATGGTCTGCAAAAATTTTGACGTTTGGGCATTCAATTTAGTCAAAAGGACTAAATTGTAAAAAGTGCAAAAGTTGAATTCTACATGCTAGAGGTGCCTAATTGCTAAGAAATTTTAAATTGGTGGTCCTTAAATGGTAGACCATTGGTTAAGTTGTTGGACAAAAATGGACATGGTTAGATATGTTTTTAAAGTTTTTCATTAAGGGCATTTTAGTAATTTGGTAATTAAATGAACTAAAAAGCCATATTAGAAGCCAATTTTTGTCCATCTTCCTCCCATGGTAGAAATTCACAAGGGGTAACCATGGCTAGGGTTTGTCAAGCTTCCAAGCTTGATTGTAAGTCCGTTCTAGCCCCGTTTTTAATGATTTTTATGTTTTTGAAATCCTCGTAACATGATCTATCTATTTCTACCACTAATTTAAGAAAAAATCAAGGTCTAAAGTTTTACCCATGATGGAAATTTGTGTATTTTGATGTCTAATGGTAGGAAATGTATGTTTGGTGTATGATAAACGGCTTTTGCTAAGTGATTTTTGATGAAAATGCTTAAAAGGACCTATTTGTAAAAAGTTGTGAAATGGGTGTTAAAATGGCAAAAAAAGAAAAATGTGTGCTACTATAAGCATGTATAAGGTTCGGCTAGGCATGGTTATTGATGAAATTGAGTACATTTCATTTTACGAGTCTAGGGACTAAATTATAAAAATGTGAAACTTTAGGGGTAAAAATGTAATTTTTCCATAATATGATTTTGGCCTGATTTGAATAGTTTAATGATTAAATAAGTTAAATTTGATATTATAGATCAAGAAATACGAGGTTCAAAATTAGAACGAGAGAAAAACGAGTATTTGACGTTATGTCCTTTTCGCCATTTTTATTCTGGGGTAAGTTCGAATGTTTAATAAGCATTAAATTATATATGTATAAATGCTTAATTGATATAATTGTGATAAATGCTATATTATTGAAATGAAATGTGAATGCTATTGAGTACGATACTACGGAAATGACCGACAGAGATTCGATACAGAGAAAGTTCCAGTTGAATCTTAGGAATAGATAGGAACAAATGTCATGACATTAGGGTTACTAAGATTACATGTAAAAGCATATCTGGGGTATGGCATCGATACAAGACTTCATGTATAGCTAGGCTATTGGCATCGATACGAGATTTCATGTAAGACCATATCTTGGCGTTGGTATGGTATTGTGTGTACGAGATTCCCGAGTATCCTTTAGTATTCCAAGTGGTTCAACAGGAAATTCAACAGGTATGTTAAAGAAGAGAAAAAAGTATGTAAGTATTACGACTTGGTACATGTATGTACGTAAAGTCTATATGTATTGACTTCATGAAATTATGAGTTCATGATTTCCATGAGAATGATTTTGTGAAAACCTTATTATTTTTGGCCTATACTTGTGACGTATGAAATTCATGATAAATTTGGTTGAGGATCATGTGATTGGCTTCAGGGCTAAATTAAGTTATGATATAGTATGTTTTATTCACACAAATTGTGATTTATCGAATATGAGAAAAAGGAATGATTGGCATAATTGCCGATTAAAATGACTATGGAAATATGGGAAGATATAAGCTTTAACAATTGAAAGATGTTAAAATATATGCTTGAAAAGTGAATACTTATAATTAATGTGTATGTTTATTATAAGGTTTGAAATGATTAATTGATTAATCAATTATAATGGAGAGATTACGATTGTTAGGCTAAAGTCAAGACATGTTAATATATGTAACAACCCTATCCCGTAACCGTCGTCGTAATAAGAAAGGGGAGTCACTAGACAGACAGAGTATTTCAGAGTAACATAGATTCACAGATATCATATAATACCAATACATAAATGTTCATCCACAATTCATCCATTAAGATGGTCTACGAGACCTAAAACGTACATTTAGGGAAGGTCAGAACTAAATTGAACCCATTCAGAAATTTCAAAACTTAATCAATATTTTCAAAACTGACCAAGTCACACACTTGTGTGACTAGACCGTGTGACTTACACGGGCACAAGACACGCCCATGTGGTCCAACCGTGCCAAAAATAGGTCCTATACTGACTTTTTAACATTGCCAACAGATACGGCCGTGTGCCATGACCGTGTAAAATTTAGCTAGCTACTAACTTTCTCACACGGCCACAAGGCACACCCGTGTTCCCTGGCCGTGTGGCACAATGCAGGCTTGGTTTAAGCCAATTTGCCACCCCATACAGTTCTAATCCTACAAACATTAATATGCAACAAGTATACCAACATTTCTAACGAATTCATTGCTCAAATATGACCAAAACACATTAGAACATAGCACATTAAGACATACTCCAAAACAATACACAAATATATCATTTGCTAACCAATTCAAATGGCATAACTTGCACATACATATCAACTAATCCATTCTAGCTTATATATGCCATACATATTTATGTACATTTCTGAAAGTACCAAAAAGAGTTTGATGGTGTGATGACAATCATCGACTATTCCCGAGCCTTCAGTAGCTACGATAACTGTAAAATAGACAGTAAGCACACAGAGTAAGCTACGAAGAGCTTAGTAAGCCAAATACAATTGGCTTAATTACATAAAGCATATATATGCAGTTCAAAACATGTGACAGCCCTAAATTGACCCTAGTCAAAAAGTGGTTTCGGGACCGCTAAACCGAGTCACCAAAGTATTTGAATATAATATTTATTGTCTAAAATATGTGAATATGAATGTGTGAAAGTTTTAAACTTCGATTTAGTCGATTGCATGTGAATTTAGTTAATAAGACTTATGTGTGCCACTTTTGAAATGTGATAGGTTAATCTATAAGGATCTATTAATGCATGTTAGAAAATGCTTGTACTTGCATGTCAAATTACCCAAAATTTAAGGTAGTGGCCAGCCATGCTATGGGTTAAAACATATTATAAACATTCTTTGTTAATATTTTGTGTTAGAAATAATAAAATAAAAGGTTAGTAATAAAGTAATGGAAATTGGGGGGTGATGAAAACAAAGTGAGAATTTGGTTCATCTTGGCCGAAAAACCAAGTAAAAGAAAGAAAGAAAGGTTTGAAGAAGTTTGGCCATGCTTGTAACTAGGTTGAGGTATGTTTGATGTTATTCCATGAAATTCATGCATATTTTTAGTTGTTAGTTTGAATTCTACCTAGCCCATGGTTTAAATTTTTGCTATTTGATGGAGATGATACTCGGCCATGGATGTTGTCTTTCTTGGTTGGTGTTTGATGTTGTAGTGATGAGGCATGAAGATGATTGAGTTTGAGTGCTTAAATAAAAGGATTGGATGTGAGTGTGTGTGAGAATTTGAAAAGGATGGGTCTTAGCAACTTCATGAGGTGTTCGGCCATGGTGCTAAAATGTTGTATTTATGTTTAAACTTAAAATTATTTAGCTATATGGTTAGTATAGGTATGGATGACCGAATATGAGAGCATGAATAGATGAAGAGTTCTGTAATTATAAACAAAATTGGTTAATTGATATGTGGTAAATGTTAAGTGTTAAATGAAATGGAAATGATATAATATTGGAATATGTATATTCGACCACATGAATGAATACATAGATTGATGTTGCATATATTCGGCCTTTAATTAAGGATGTAGGTGATAGTGATAGATTGATGTTGCACATTCGGCTATAGGTAAGCATATTGATGATTTTATCTTGTCTTAGATAATCGGCTAAAGGAGAATATTGACTAATATGTTGAATTTGATTCATGAGTTCATATATATATGACTCTAATATCTAATGTATATATGGGCTAAGTACCTTGAGTTTCTCTTTGATGTTCAAAATGATTAAATCAATTTATTTGTTAAATTAAGCTCAAGAGCAAAGGGGAACTAAATCTAATAAAGGAAAGGAAAAAGTAATTGAATAGCCGTTGAAGTCGTTCGACAACATCCGAGGTAAGTCTTCGAGTAATGGAACTTAGATTATGATTTGATTAAGTCATGACATATAATCATAACAAATAAACGGTGATATAATGATTCTACTTGAATTATATATTGAGGTAATTGGCTTATACTTATGACGGGTAGCCAAATGCGTATAGAGATCATGTTATAAAGCGAATCAAAATCATGCCCTTTGTATGTGGCTATTGAGCCGAAAATGGTAATGGTTGATAAGTGTCTTGTGTTTGAATTCTAGTAATGAAAATGAAATATAGATGTGTTATGATTTATTGATATATGTGCATGATTATTCGGATGATAACCGGACTAAGATCCGAAGGCATTTGGGCTAGTGACTATATCCAGGTTAAGTCCCGAAGGCATTTGTGCGAGTTACTATATCCGGGTTCAGTCCCGAAGGCATTTGTGCGAGTTACTATATCCGGGCTAAGTCCCGAAGGCATTTGTGCGAGTTACTATATCCAGGTTAAGTCCCGAAGGCATTTGTGCGAGTTATTATATCCAGGTAAATCCCGAAGGTACTTGGGTTTGGAAATGAGCGATCTTGCTGTAATAATTTCAATTAATACGCTCATAAAATCCAAACGATAAGGTATGTTTCGTATATGCATCGGAAAGTTGATTCCTTTTAAATAGTATTCGCTCAATTGATTAACAAACTTCCGGCCTTAGTTAGGTTTGATCCCCTGTGTATGAATATACTGGTTGAAGCGTGAAGTAAGTATGATTTTGGGAATATGCGTATATGCAATTATTCATTTAGTCATATGAACACTATACTTTAGTCGTAAATAATTTCATTACTTAAACTTACTAAGCATTAAAATGCTTATTCTGTTGCTTTGATTCTCTGTTTTATAGATTTTGTTTGTCAGCTATCGGACTCGGGAGTGTCAAAGTCGAAGTCGTCCACACTATCATAGCCCTTTTGGTACTCTTTTAGTTGAACTTTGATAATGGCATGTATAGGACTGACCTTTGTTGTTAATCAAGTACCTTTTGGTAATGTATATATTCGGATAGCCATGCGAAAATGGCTTATATATATTTTGAGCATGGCATTATAATCATTTTGTATATTGTTCATTGTGTGGTATCGAAATGCTTGGTAATGATTAGCCATTGGAATGGTTAATCACGATCATTTTGGTGCTATGTATGACAAATGGCTAGTTGATTCATGGAAAACTATGAAATAGGTGAAAATTACCTTAAACTAGATGCTGACAGCATTAGTGATGTGAGTTTGAAAAATAACCAAAAATAGTAGAAATGGAATTAAATAATGAATAAATTATGTAATCGAATCTTGATGAGTCTATTTTCATGTGAAAGAAATGGAACGACCATATGAGCCGTATTTTATGAGATGTTTCAGGTTTCGTGAAATAGGGCCAGAGTGATTTCTGGATCCCCTGTTCTGACTTTATAAATTGACTATAAATTAACCAGAGATAATTAGAAGTCATGCTGTATATGTACAGATTCATTTTTGAGTCTAGTTTCATTAGAAACAAATGGCATAAGTATTGATGCCCTGTACAGGGAGATATCTAAGTCGTAATGCATGAAGGTCAGAGTAGTCGAACCCTGAAATAGGGAAGACTTTAATTAATAAACTGTACTAATTGTCCCTACCAAAAATTCTAGAAAAAAATTTGTAGATGGATACATGAGTCTAATTTTAGGAAAAATTTACGGAATCAGTTTTCGAGTTTTGGAACTCGAGATATGATTTTTAAAGTGACTGTGATGCATTTAGCCAGCTTGTCTGGAAATTTTAAAATGAACTGTGTAAGCAAATGAATTAAGTCCGTTAACACCCCGTGTTCGACTCCGGTAACGGTCTCGGGTACGGGGCGTTACAATTTTATTGGTATCAGAGCTACAGTTTAGTCGATTCTAGGACTACCGTAATACGTTCGGGTTTAGCTATACATGCCATTATGTGTTTATTTGATAGTGTGGTGATTTCTGACAGTTAAAAATGTGTTTACTTATAGTAATTGATCCCGATCCCAACCGAGCAGTAGCTGATGATGTTGAAAGTGTAGCGTCTGCTCTCGCGCAAGGGACAGTGCCGGTGGACTCTCAACCTATTGCTAGTAATCAGAATGATGAAGCTAGATAGGCTTTTTATAGCGTGATGAATGATTGGTTCAATCAGTATATTCGAACTAATACGGCTGTTCCACAACCCCCATTCCCGACTAATATAACCCCTACACCTGCGATACCTCCGGTAACTGACCAAATAAGGTTAAATAAGCCCCCAGTTGACAGAATCAGAAAACACGAGGCTACTGAATTTAAAGCTACAGACAGCGACGATGCCGAGCAAGCTGAATTTTGGTTGGACAACACTATTTGGGTACTTGATGAACTATCTTGCACACCCGATGAATGCCTAAAGTGTACTATCTCCTTGCTACGTGATTCTGCCTACTATTGGTGGAATACGTTGATTTCTGTTGTGCCCAAAGAGCAAGTAACTTGGGAGTTTTTCCAAACCGAGTTTCGAAAAAAAGTATATCAGCCAGAGATTTATTGATCAAAAACAGAAAGAATTTCTTGAACTTAAACAAGGTTCCATGTCGGTTACTGACTATGAACGAAAGTTTGTAAGGCTTAGCCGGTACGCTTGAGAATGCATCTCTTCAGAAGCTGTAACGTGTAAACGTTTCGAAGATGGACTAAACGATGATATAAAACTGTATGTTGGCATTTTAGAAATCAGAGAATTTGTGGTACTTGTCGAGCGAGCTTGCAAAGCCGAAGAGCTCAGTAAGGAGAAAAGAAAAGCTGATATGGGAGCAAAGGAGTTTCGTAAGAGATCTTCGGGAAAGCCCTTTCAACAGTCATTGAAGAAATTTAGAGATGATTTAGGCCGGTCTAAAGACACTTCGGGCTTTTCTAGATGAGATCGTGATCGACCCCTTGTGAGTACACGAGTCACTTTGGTTGCCAGTGTTGGAAATGATCATCGAGACAGAACAGAGTGCCAGTATTGTGGTAAATGGCATTCGGGGAGTTGTAGATTCCATGACCACTCCTGTTATAAGTGCGGATCAACTGACCACTTTATCAAGGATTGCCCGAGACTATCTAAACAAAATGTAAATCAGAATGGGAAACCAGGTGCTACTACTGCACGGGGCAGACCATCTAGAAATACGGGGAATGCTAGTGGCGGCCAGAGAGGATCTAGAGATGCTACAACAAGATCTGAGGCTCGTGCTCCTACTAGAGCTTATGCTATACGCGCACGTGAGGATCTTCCTCGCCAGATGTTATTACCGGTACATTCACTCTCTTTGATACTAATGTGATTGCATTGATTGACCCTGGTTCTACTCATTCATATGTATGTGAGACCTTAGCATCCAGTAAGACTTTACCTGTTGAGTCTACTGAGTTCGTAATTCGAGTGTCGAATCCCTTGGGTCGTTATGTGCTAGTCGACAAGGTGTGTAAGAAATGCCCCTTAATAATCCGAGGCTCCTATTTTCCGGCTGACATGATGCTTTTACCATTTGATGAATTTGATGTTATTCTCGGTTTGGATTGGTTGACCGTACATGATACAGTTGTGAATTGCAAAAGTAAGACTATTGATTTAAGGTGTGCAAATAATGAGATAATCCGAGTCGAGTCTACTGTTTTGAATGGATTGCCAACAATAATATCCTCGATGTTAGCTCAAAAATATGTGAGAAAGGGTGTGAAGCGTATCTTGCGTACGTATTTGATAATAAAGAACCAGAAAAGAAACCTGAATCGGTACCAGTGGTTTGTGAATATCCGGATGTTTTTCCCGAAGAATTACCGGGGTTACCACCTATTCGGGAGGTAGAGTTTGGCATCGAACTTGTACCTGGGACTACACCGATTTCGATTGCTCCGTATCGTATGGCGCCAACGAAATTAAAGGAATTGAAAGCTCAGTTGCAAGAGTTGATGGATAGAGGTTTCGCTCGACCAAGTTTCTCACCTTGAGGTGCACCAGTATTGTTTGTGAAAAAGAAGGACGGAACCATGAGGTTGTGCATCGACTATCGTCAGCTGAATAAAGTGACAATAAAGAATAAATATCCGTTACCGCGTATTGATGATTTGTTTGATCAAATAAAGGGAGTCTCAGTGTTCTCAAAGATAGATTTAAGATCGGGCTATTATCAGTTGCGAATTCGAGATTCGGATATACCCAAAACTGCTTTCAGAACGAGATACGGTCACTACGAGTTCTTAGTGATGCCGTTTGGGCTCACTAATGCCCTTGTGGTATTTATGGATTTGATGAATCGGATCTTCAGACCGTTTTTGGATCGGTTTGTAGTTGTGTTTATCGATGATATTTTGGTCTATTCGAGAAATGAAACCGATCATGTTGAACACCTGGGATTAGTGTTACAAATTTTATGGGATAAGCAGTTATATGCTAAGTTCAGTAAGTGTGAGTTCTGGTTAAGAGAGGTTAGCTTCTTGTGTCATGTGGTATCTGCATCGGGTATTCGAGTTGATCCGAGCAAAATTTCAGCCATACTTAACTGGAAGCCTCCGAGAAATATTACTGAGGTTCGGAGCTTTTTGGGACTTGCCGGTTACTACAGACGGTTTGTAAAGGGTTTTTCGATGATAGCCACACCAATGACGAAACTGCTTCAGAAAGATGTTAAGTTTGAATGGACAGAAAAATGTCAGAAAAGTTTCGATCAACTAAAGACTTATTTGACTGAAGCTCCAGTACTAGTGCAGCCCGAATCCGGCAAAGAGTTTGTCATTTACAGTGATGCATCCTTACTTGGGTTGGGTTGTGTATTGATGCAAGAAGGTCGAGTTGTAGCTTATGCGTCGAGGCAATTGAAGCCACATGAGAAAAATTATCCAACCCATGATCTCGAATTAGCTGCCATCGTATTCGCTTTGAAAATATGGAGACATTACTTATTTGGTGAGAAGTGCCATGTATTTTCGGATCACAAAAGTCTCAAATATTTGATGACTCAAAGAGATTTGAATTTGCGACAAAGACGTTGGCTCGAGTTGTTGAAAGACTATGAGCTTGTCATTGACTATCACCCGGGAAAGGCTAATGTGGTTGCGGATGCTTTAAGTCATAAATCACTGTTTGCTTTATGAGCAATGAATGTACACGTGTCTGTTCTATCCGACAATGTGTTAGTAGCAGAATTAAAGGCCAAAACCCTTGTTGATTCATTAAATTCGTGAAGCTCAGAATGTTGATGATGAATTGGTTGCAAAATGGGCTGAATGTGTTTTGAATATGGAATCAGAGTTTCAAATTGACGATGACGATTGTTTGAGGTTTAGAAGTCGTTTGTGTGTTCCAAGAAATTTAGAACTTATTTTGATGATTCTGAACGAAGCTCATTGTAGCCGAATGTCAATTCACCCAGGGAGTACAAAAATGTACAACGATCTGAGATGTCAGTTTTGGTGGCATGGTATGAAACGAGACATTTCCGATTTTGTTTCGAAGTGTTTAATATGTCAACAAGTGAAAGCGGAACATCAAGTGCCTACAGGTTTACTTCAGCCGATCATGATACCTGAATGGAAATGGGATCGAGTCACGATGGATTTTGTATCTGGGTTGCCATTGTCGGCAAGTAAGAAAGATGCGATTTGGGTTGTTGTTGATAGACTGACTAAGTCGGCTCATTTTATTCCTGTACGTACGGATTATTCATTGGATAAACTAGTTGAATTGTATGTTTCTCAGATTGTAAGATTACACGGGGTACCCGTTTCTATTGTGTCAGATAGAGATCCGAGATTCACATCGTGATTTTAGAAGAAATTTCAAGAAGCTTTGGGTACCAAATTGCATTTCAGCACCGCTTTTCATCCCCAGACCGATGGTCAATCTGAGCGGATAATTCAGATACTCGAGGATATGTTGAGATGTTGCATTCTTGAGTTTAGTGGTTCGTGGGAACGGTATTTACCTTTGATTGAATTCGCTTACAACAATAGTTTTCAGTCAAGCATTAAGATGGCACCTTACGAGGCTTTGTACGGTCGTAAATGCCGTACACCATTGTTTTGGACCGAGCTCGGTGAAAGTAGAATTTTCGGAGTTGATTTGATTAAAGATGCTGAGCAGAAAGTAAAAATAATTCGTGAAAGTCTGAAAGCAGCATCAGATCGTCAGAAGTCATACGCGGATTTAAAACGAAGAGATATTGAGTATCAGGTGGGAGACAAAGTGTTTCTTAAAGTTTCACCTTGGAAAAAGATACTCAGATTTGGCCGTAAGGGCAAACTGAGTCCGAGGTTCATAGGGCCGTACGAAATATCTGAACGAGTTGGTCCAGTGGCATATAGATTGATTTTACCCCCTGATCTCGAGAAGATTCACAATGTTTTTCATGTTTCGATGCTTCGACATTACAGATCTGATCCTTCCCACATAATAAATCCCTCCGAGGTTGAAATTCAAGCCGATATAAGTTATAAAGAAGAACCGATTCGTATCCTAGCTCGTGAAGTGAAAGAGTTGCGAAACAAAAGGGTTCCGTTGGTAAAGATGTTATGGCTCAAACACGGGATCGAAGAAGCTACTTGGGAAACCGAGAACTCTATGAAAGAACGATACCCAAACCTATTTACCGGTAAGATTTTCGGGGACGAAAATTTCTTCAGTGGGGGACAGCCCTAAATTGACCCTAGTCGGAAAGTCGTTTCGGGACCGTTAAACCGAGTCACCGAAGTATTTGAATATAATATTTATTGTCTAAAATATGTGAATATGAATGTGTGAAAGTTTTAAGCTTCGATTTAGTCGATTGCATGTGAATTTAGTTAATAGGACTTATGTGTGACACTTTTGAAATGTGATAGGTTAATCTATAAGGATCTATTAATGCATGTTAGAAAATGCTTGTACTTGCATGTCAAATTACCAAAAATTTTAGGTAGTGGCCGGCCATGCTATGGGTTAAAACATATTATAAACATTTTGTGTTAATATTTTGTGTTAGAAATAATAAAATAAAAGGTTATTAATAAAGTAATGGAAATTGGGGGGTGATGAAAACAAAGTGAGAGTTTGGTTCATCTTGGCCGAAAAACCAAGTAAAAGAAAGAAAGAAAGGTTTGAAGAAGTTCGGCCATGCTTGTAACTAGGTTGAGGTATGTTTGATGTTATTCCATGAAATTCATGCATATTTTTAGTTGTTAGTTTGAATTCTACCTAGCCCATGGTTTAAATTTTTGCTATTAGATGGAGATGATACTCGGCCATGGATGTTGTCTTTCTTGGTTGGTGTTTGATGTTTTGGTGATGAGGCATAAAGATGATTGAGTTTGAGTGCTTAAATAAAAGGATTGGATGTGAGTGTGTGTGAGAATTTGAAAAGGATGGGTCTTAGCAACTTCATGAGGTGTTCGGCCATGGTGCTAAAATGTTGTATTTATGTTTAAACTTAAAATTATTTAGCTATATGGTTAGTATAGGTATGGATGACCGAATATGAGAGCATGAATAGATGAAGAGTTTTGTAATTATAAACAAAATTGGTTAATTGATATGTGGTAAATGTTAAGTGTTAAATGAAATGGAAATGATATCATATTGGAATATGTATATTCGACCACATGAATGAATACATAGATTGATGTTGCATATATTCGGCCTTTAATTAAGGATGTAGGTGATAGTGATAGATTGATGTTGCACATTCGGCTATAGGTAAGCATATTGATGATTTTATCTTGACTTAGATAATCGGCTAAAGGAGAATATTGGCTAATATGTTGAATTTGATTCATGATTTCATATATATATGACTCTAATATCTAATGTATATATGGGCTAAGTACCTTGAGTTTCTCTTTGATGTTCAAAATAATTAAATCAATTTATTTGTTAAATTAAACTCAAGAGTAAAGGGGAACTAAATCTGATAAAGGAAAGGAAAAAGTAATTGAATAGCCGTTGAAGTCGTTCGACAACATCCGAGGTAAGTCTTCGAGGAATGGAACTTAGTTCATGATTTGATTAAGTCATGACATATAAGCATAACAAATAAACGGTGATATAATGATTCTACTTGAATTATATATTGAGGTAATTGGCTTATACTTATGACGGGCAGCCGAATGCGTATAGAGACCATGTTATAAAGCGAATCAAAATCATGCCCTTTGTATGTGGCTATTGAGCCGAAAATGGTAATGGTTGATAAGTGTCTTGTGTTTGAATTCTAGTAATGAAAATGAAATATAGATGTGTTATGATTTATTGATATATGTGCATGATTATTCGGATGATAACCGGACTAAGATCCGAAGGCATTTGTGCTAGTGACTATATCCGGGTTAAGTCCCGAAGGCATTTGTGCGAGTTACTATATCCGGGCTAAGTCCCGAAGGCATTTGTGCGAGTTACTATATCCGGGTTAAGTCCCGAAGGCATTTGTGCGAGTTGTTATATCCAGCTAAATCCCGAAGGTACTTGGGTTTGGAAACGAGCGATCTTGCTGTAATAATTTCAATTAATACGCTCATAAAATCCAAACGATAAGGTATGTTTCGTATATGCATCGGAAAGTTGATTCCTTTTAAATAGTATTCGCTCAATTGATTAACAAAATTCCGGCCTTAGTTAGGTTTGATCCCCTGTGTATGAATATACTGGTTGAAGCGTGAAGTAAGTATGATTTTGGGAATATGCGTATATGCAATTATTCATTTAGTCATATGAACGCTATACTTTAGTCGTAAATAATTTCATTACTTAAACTTACTAAGCATTAAAATGCTTATTCTGTTGCTTTGATTCTCTGTTTTATAGATTTTTTTTGTCAGCTATCGGACTCGGGAGTGTCAAAGTCGAAGTCGTCCACACTATCAAAGCCCTTTTGGTACTCTTTTAGTTGAACTTTGATAATGGCATGTATAGGACTGACCTTTGTTGTTAATCAAGTACCTTTCGGTAATGTATATATTCGGATAGCCATGCGAAAATGGCTTATATATATTTTGAGCATGGCATTATAATCATTTTGTATATTGTTCATTGAGTGGTATCGAAATGCTTGGTAATGATTAGCCATTGGAATGGTTAATCACGATCATTTTGGTGCTATGTATGACAAATGGCTAGTTGATTCATGGAAAACTATGAAATAGGTGAAAATTACCTTAAACTAGATGCTGACAGCAGCAGTGATGTGAGTTTGAAAAATCACCAAAAATAGTAGAAATGTAATTAAATAATGAATAAATTATGTAATCTAATCTTGATGAGTCTATTTTGATATGAAAGAAACGGAACGACCATATGAGGCGTATTTTATGAGATGTTTAAGTTTTCGTGAAACAGGGCCAGAGCGATTTCTGGATCCCCTGTTTTGACTTTATAAATTAACCAGAGATAATTAGAAGTCATGCTGTATATGTACAGATTCATTTTTGAGTCTAGTTTCATTAGAAACAAATGGCATAAGTATTGATGCCCTGTACAGGGAGATATCTAAGTCGTAATGCATGAAGGTCAGAGTAGTCAAACCCTGAAATAGGGGAGACTTTAATTAATAAACTGTACTAATTGGCCCGACCAAAAATTCTAGAAAAAAATTTGTAGATGGATATATGAGTCTAGTTTCAGGAAAAATTTACGGAATCAGTTTTTGAGTTTTTTAACTCAAGATATGATTTTTAAAGTGACTGTGATGCAGTTAGCAGCTTGTCTGGAAATTTTAAAATGAACTGTGTAAGCAAATGAATTAAGTCCGTTAACACCCCGTGTTCGACTCCGGTAACGGTCTCGGGTACGGGGCATTACAAAACAACAATAAGAATTCGTAGCCATTTCTCAGAGTTGTTCTTAAACTTAACCATGCTCATTTGCTTGTAAGCATATCATATTCATTTCCATGATTTCCTAACCTACTTCGTAGAAACAGAGTCTTTCATATTCAAAAATTAAGTACGATACGAACGTACCTGTAGGAATTATACATTTCATATCTCATACTTTATCATCGAACAATCTAGAAACAGAATAAATATTCACAGACAAGTACAATGCCAACATCCCAGACGTGGTCTTACATGTAATTCAGTATCGATGCCTCTGTCCCAGACAGGGTCTTATACGAAAACAGATACGATGCCAATGTCCCAGAATGGTCTTACACGTAAATTTCAAATTGATGCCTGTGTCCCAGACAAGGTCTTACACGATAATTCAGATCAATACCAACGTTCTTTTATCAAGCTCTCAACGCCATCCAATACAGATAACAGTTTATAAACACAGAATTTAATCAACTTAACACATAAGTGTAGTTTGACTTACATCGTACGGGTTTCGGACGAAAATGAGTCAACTATTCAACTACCTTGGACTTCCCTCGATCTAAGTCTGATTTTATTTGTTCTTGATCTAATACAATACAATTCAACCATTTAATCATTCATTTCATTCAATTTAATCCATATACACATATTTAGGGCACTTTACATTTTAGCCCTTACATTTTCACACTTTGACAATTTAGTTCATTTTTCACAAAATCACCAATATGTAAAATTTCTTTGCAACAAGGGCTAGCTGAATTTTCATGGCTTCTATATAATCTCATACAACATGTTAAATTCACAAATTAGTCCTTCAAAACCTCATTTTCACAAATTAGCCCAAATAGCTCATTTCATCAAAAATTCAAGAACAAAACATGATAATCTAACATATATATTTCATAATCCATATAAGAGTACTACAAAGCTCATATAATCATCAATGGCACATTTTATAATCTTCAACAAAAACAGAAATTTAGACATGGGTTTTGAAGAACACAAAGCAACGATTACAGAAACGTAAAAATTATCAAAAATCGAGCAAAAACACATACCTAATTGATGCTTGCAAGTGTTGAAACCCTAAAGCTCTATTCCTTCCTATTTTCTTTTGATTTTCGACAAGAATGCATGAAGAAATGGCTTATTTCATGCATTTAATTTACTTTAATTCATTTAATACACCATTTTTTCCCTTTATTAATAAATCATTAAAACTTACCTAACATGTCCATAATTGTCCATCACTAACATAAATAGTAAATTTGACATGCAAGGACCCATATTTTAAAAGCCAAGCCAAGTAGGTGCTTTAACATTTAGCACTCAACTTTTGCACTTTACACGATTTAATCCTTTTTCATAATTAAGCACAGAAACAGACAAATTAAATCATAGAAATTTCACAAATGCAAATTCTCATATCATAGACACAGAAAATAATATTAAAATATTTTTTAGACTTGGATTTGTGGTCCCGAAACTGCTATTTCGACTAGGGTCAAAATCGAACTATTACAATATATGCTTGCAATTTGATATAAAAAACAATGTGAATGAATAATTTATAACTATGAGGTTTATAGCAATTTATACTCTTTTTTGTGTTTATATTGTAACCTAGTAAATGATTGGTAAGAGTTGCTTATTATGTTCATACGGACTTACTAAGCTATATAGCTTACCCCCTTCCATTCCCATGTTTTATAATGTTGTCAAGCTAGCTCGGGTTAGAGATCTCCGGAGATCCTATCACATTATCAAGCTATCATTTTGGGTATTGACGAATTGAAGTATATTGAGTTTATGGCATGTATAGGGACTTGGTCATTTTGTTATATGCATCATATGATTTTAGTCAATGTAATGGTTTGTAATCGTCAAAGGCTTGTTTTGCTATTTGGCCATGTAAGTTGGCTTATATTGGCTAAAATGGTTGTAAGCCTAAGTATATTCATATATGTGTCAATGTCTATCGTGATATGATCATGGTATGCTTGGTGAATGTGAAATATTTGGAAATGTAATTTGTGGCATGATTGTGTAATGTTTGGAATTGTGACCTATTGATGAGATGAGAACTTTGAGTATAATTTGGTAACTAGATAGTAATTGAATGAAGCCTAATGAATGTGAGGTTTGTATGGTTGATATAGGGCTTAATAAATGTAGTGAATATGTTAGATAAAGATATAAATTTGATATGTTTTAACCATGAATGTGGATGTTTTGGTTGCCTATGTATTGTTTTGTGCCTTTGAATTGGTGTAAGTCTATGTGTGAATAAAGGTGACAAATGGCTTGGTAAATAGCCTTATTATTGTCCACACGGGTAGACACACAGACGTGTGTCTAAGCCGCATGTGACGCACGGTTAGCCCTATGGGCGTGTGATTCGGCCATGTGTCCCCTGCACCTAAATTGTTGCAAAACAGAATGCTCAGTATCGAGCACACGGGTATGAGACATGGGCGTGTGTCTTGGCCATGTGACTTCAATTTGTTCTTTAGTGACAAACAGAGAGTTACACGGGTTAGGGACACGGACATGTGTGACCACACGGCTTGCCCACACGGGCGTGTCCCAAGCCACACCGGCGTGTGATCCCTGTTTTAGCAAAAATTCTCTACGTGTCGTAAAATTTTATAAAGTTCTCGGTTTAGTCCCGAATCGCTTCCAAAGCATGTTATGGGCCTCGTAGGCTTGTGTTAGGGACGATATGAATGTATGTGACAAAATTTAATTTGGGAAAAATTTATAACTCGAAAATCCATGTTTGCTTGTGTTTAAGTCTGGTAATGCCTCGTACCCTGTTCCGGCGTCAAATACGGGTAAAGGGTGTTACACCGGTAATGCTTCGAAACCCTATTCCTACGACAGATACGGGTTAAGGGTGTTACAGGAAAAGTAGTTTTGAGACCACAAATCCAAGGTCAAAAAATTTATTTTTTTATTATTTTATGGTCTACAGCATGATAGTGTTACCGTATAAAAAATTCGTTAAGAAATTTTACCGTTTGCTTGCTCAATTTGATAAAAAGAACTAAATCGCGTAAAGTGTAAAAGTTGAGTTCTAATAGCTAAAGGTATTAAATAGCTATGAAACTGTAAAGTGGAGGTCCTTATATCGTAATTAGACCATTAGTATGTTAGTGGGTGATAATGACTTCGCAATTTTGTAATTTGGATTAATTTTAAAGGTTGATTAAGTAATTAAATAATAAATGATAAGTTAAAATAAAATCAAATTTTCTATCATCTTTCTTCATCAATGTTCAACTGAATATAGAAGGGAAAGAAGCCATTTTTGCTCATCTAGGTTTTGACTACTCTGAAGCTTAATTCGTGAGTGATTTTTGTCTCGTTTTTAATGATTTCTATGATTCCGAGATCGTTGTAGCTTAATCTAGCTAGCGCGGGGACTAATTTGTAAAATTGTTAAACTATTTGGGTTTTCCATTGATGTACATGCTTAAGTTTTGAAGTTTTATGATAGAAAATGCATGGTTGTTCTTAGATAAACAACTTTTGTAAAGGAATTTTTAGTAAAATTGTCAAATAGGGACTAATTTGAAAACTATAAAATATTATGTGGTAAATTTGTGAAGTTTTGAAAAATATGGGCTGCTATTAGTATGTATAGAAATCGGCTAGGCTTGGGTAAGAGAAAATTTGCATGAATTTCATTTTTCGAGCCTAGGGACTAAATTGCAAAGAATTAAGAATACAAGGGCAAAATGGTAATTTTTCCAAAATTGCATGTTGGACTAATTGAATGTGAAAAATATTAAATTGAGTTAAATTTATCCGTATAGATTAAGATAGACCTCGTACGGAGTTAGATCGGGGCAAAGGAAAAATCTCAGAGTAATAGCCTCCGTATCTATGTATGCTCGTTGAGGTAAGTTCATGTAATTAAATTGTGTAATTATATGCTTTAATTGAATTATATGTATGTGATTTGCATTATTTTCATATATGAATATCGATGGCATATCCGACGACGTACGATGATTACAGTTTCCCATTTGAACCTTAGGAATTTGTAGTATACAATGACATGCCATTAGGTTTACTAATTCTTAGCTTGAGAGAGCTTACCGAGATTCAGCTCACGCGACCTTACCAGTATTCAGCTCGTATGAGCTTACCGCTTACAGCTAGTAAAAGCATACCAATTCAGAGCTTGTATGAGCATACATGTATAGAAATTGACGGATTACAATTCAGTACACCTTATCTATGCTACCCGAGTATACAATGATATTCTAAATGGTTCAAAGGACACAATTCTATTACGAGAATATAGGAGTTTGGTATGAACTACTACAAGTATTTACATGAAATACATGGAAATGATGTTACATGATACATTGATATATGAAATGGATGATACATGTTTAGGCAACTTGAATAATTTTTGAGTTCATCTATGTATATTGGCTATTATATGTGTTTCGCATGATGAACATGTTGGTGAATATGTGCTTAGGCATTAGGCAAATTGAGTTGGGATATGCTATGTTACTTACCTAAATTGTGATTAAATGGTAGTTAAATTCTATGTTACACAAACTTACTAAGCTTAAATGCTTACTCTGTGTTATTTTCCGTGTTTTATAGTGATTAAGAAGCTCGTTCGAGTTGGAAGCTTGTCGGAGCTATATCACACTATCCATCAACTCTTTTCGTACTTTTAGTTGGTTACATTTTGGTTATAATGGCATGTATAGGTTATCTTGGCTAAATGTTGGCCTATATGTGTTTCGTTGACATTAGCTACTTATTTGGCTTGAGTTTTGGTATTTTGGTATGTGCATAATTTTCCCTACAAGGTTGATGTGTGGATTGATTTGTGGTTTAATGATGAAAGGTAAAATAGTAGTTGAATATGCATATGAGGTATGCTTTAATACTTAGTTTGATTTGGTGCTATGCTATGGCAAGCATATATGTGTGTTTGATGCCATTGAATAAGTGGTACAATTGATACCAAATGGTAAGTTTTGGTATATAATTTACATGTTGCGTATTGATGCAGTTATACATAAAAGTTGGTTGATTACTTAGTTACATGGATAACATGGTTGAACATAATTATACTTGTCATTTGAGGTGCCTAAGGGCATATTGGTTGTATGTGAATATATCACATGTCTAAAGCTTGCTCATGCTTGGTTTGGATGCTTGATTATAGCTAGTGTATGTGTGCATTTTTGGGTGTAGGTTGGTGCCAAATTGGGTGAGAAACGTGGCTTGTAAAAGGGCCTATTTTCATCCACACAGGTAGAGACACAAGCGTGTGTCTCAGCTGTGTGTGGCACACGGCCAGGTGACATGACCATGTGTCCTCTACAGGTTTCAAAGGGTTCCAAGTTAGGCTATTACATGGCCTAGCACACAGCCTGGTAGACAGGCATGTGGCTTCGCCGTGTGACCCAAGTCAATGAGTTACACGGGTATGGACATGGGCTGGGACACGGCCATATGTCCCTATTTCGAATGCCCACAGAACCTAAGTCACGGGCGTGTCACTTGCCTGTGTAACCCCTATAGCTTTGAAAATTTGCAATGTTTTTTGAAAAATTCTACGATTTTTTTTATTTAATATCGACTTGTTTCTATCGTATATTTAGGGCCTCTAGGGCTCGTATAAGGGACAGTATGTATGATTTTGATTAGTTTTATTATGAATATTGATAAGTTATGAAATGATCAAAATTCTGTTTGTTTGTATTGTAAACTCCGATAATACTCTATAACCCTATTTTGGTGACATATACAGATTAGAGATGTTATAGTATCGATACTCAGGACTAAAGTACCGATAATTTACAGCAAGTACCGATAATTTTGTATAATTGGGATTTTTTCGAAAAATAGTAAGCTACTTTGGTATCGTTTTTCAAGTGGTATCGATACGACTCAAAGAAAATATCGATACCCTAAATGCCAGTATCGATACCTACGAGCAATTTTATGAAATTTTACTAATTAGTTCTTATGTATTATTCTAACTGTATGTAAGACCGACTAATGAATGATTTGCATGTAACAATGTGAATTACCTATTTTAATGACTTCCAACTTATTTGGGTTTGGATCTAGTTAAGAAAAGAAGATCGGTTTGCTTGGATCTAGTTTCCTATTTGATGTGCATGAGATGAGATGGTAGTGGCATCCCGTATTTGGGTTTGGCGACCAGGTTGGGTATAAGGTGTTACATAGTGGGAGATTTTTTAAGAAATCAAACTTCTTCATCTATGATGGTAGTATTTATAATATGAAAGCCAATCATGAGGATGATGATCCACTCACTTACGAGGAGGCTATGCATGACGTTGATTCCAAGCTCTAGAGATAGGCCATGGATACCGAGATGGATTCTAAGAAATCTAATACTATGTGGGACAAACACTGATGAACCTTGTATTTATAAGCGTATGAAGGAAAAAAGGTGGTCTTCCTCGTTTTGCATGTCGATGATATTCTACTAATTAGAAAAGATGTAGGAGAATTGTCATTTGTTAAATTGTGGTTAGCTCAAGAGTTTAGCACGTAGGACTTAGGTGAAGCTAGTTATATTCTTGGAATTCGAATCCTTAAGGATCAAAAGAATAAAATGATAGCTTTATCACAAGCTTCAAACATCGATAAGGTATTGGAACATTTTGTAATGACCGATACGAAATCGGGCGCTTAGCCGACTACATCAAGTTTTCATCTTTCTTTAGATGACTATTCTAAGACGGCATAAAAAAAATAGAGCATATAAGTAAGGTTCCATATGCTTTGGTAGTTGGAGCCCTTATGTATGTGATGCTTTGCATACGTACAAATATCTATTTTGCAGTTGGACTGGTTAGTCGATATCAGATAAATCTTGATCTCAGGCATTAGCAAGCTGTAAAGCATATATTAAGGTATCGTAAAAGAACCAGTGATTATATGCTTGTGTATTCTAGGGAGAACCTTACTCTTATTGGATACACAGACTCAGACTTCTAAACCAGTAAAGATCCAAGGAAATCAACATTGAGAAATGTATTCATCCTTAGCTATGGAACCATAATATTGAGAAGTGTAAAACAAACTTGCATTGTTGACTCTACTATGAAGGCCGAGTATGTAGCTGCTTATGAGGCAACGAAAGAAGCAATATGGAAATGAATGTTCTTAACTGATCTTGAAATCATTCCTGGTATGGAAAAGCCATAACATTGTATTGTGATAATAATGTTACAATAGCTAATACCAAGGAAATGAGAAGTCACAAGAGGACGAAACACATTGAGTGAAAGTATCACTTGATATGAGAGGCAGTAGTCGATGGAATTATAGATGTGGTGAAAGTAGCTTCTAAAGATAGCCTTGTGGATTTGTTTACTAAGACTCTTGTAACTAGGAGTTTTAACAAACACGTCGAGGATATGGGAATGTGAAGCATGACACATTTACTTCACTAGGGCAAGTGGGAGATTGTTGGGAAATGTGCTCATATTGTGTAACACCCCTAACCCATATCTATCGCCGAAACAAGGTTACAGAGCGTTTCCAAAATTTTTTAGAACATTTGCAGATATTTCAAGTCAATTACTATTCATTTTCTAAAATCATTCATAACGTCCCTTAAATGGACCCTCGAGGCCCAATATGAACATTAAATTCAAATCGGGACTTAAACGGGAACCCTAAGAATTTTCGTGAAATTTTCAAAAATTTTCCAAGTTACAGGGCTCACATGCCCTTGTGGTCCAAGGAACACGCCCACGCCGATGCTGCAGGCCGTGTTCGACCTCATGTAACTCGTTGACTTGTGCACACGGCCATGCCACACGCCTGTGTGCTAGACCACGTGGTTAAATAATTCAATTTGAAATTAGGTGCAGGTTTCACACGACCAAGACACACGCCTGTGTTCCAGACTGTGTGGTATACACGGTTGAGATACACGCCTGTGTCTCTGCCCGTGTGGTACACACAACTGAGACACACGCCCGTGCCTCTACCGGTGTGGTACACACGGCTGAGACACACGCCCGTGTCTCTGCCCGTGTGGTGCACACGGCTGAGACACATGCCTGTGTCTCTGCCTGTGAGCTCAATTCTGAGCATTTTGTTTCTCAAAATTTAGGTGCAGGGGACACACGACCTAACTACACACCCATGTACCCGGTTGTGTATCTCACACGGTCTAGAAACATGCCTTTCTGTCTACCCGTGTGGACAAAATAAAGTCATTTTCTAACCTCATTTGTCACCTAAATTTACCATTTTCCTGCACTAAAACATACCAAGTACAATCCAGCCATTCCAAGCATCCAATTTGAGGAAATTTCGTCATTCAACATGGTATATCATTTCATGCATACATGTCTATAATCTTACCTTAGTTAAGTCCTCAAGTTATACATAGTTTCATCAACTTCTTAACATATATGTAGCTACCATAGTTTGACATTACAAGTATATTAGAACAAAACATTACTAATCATTCCATTAGCTAGATTACAAGCATCATTTACAATTACATGCTAATATGGCCAATATATCCTATACATGCCATTACAACCATAATTGATTTACCATTTTGTATCGACAGGGGCTGATGGATAGTGTGAGTGATTCTGCCAAGCTTCCAATCCAACGAGCTTCTGATTTACTATAAAACAGGGAAATAAAACTAAGTAAGCATAAAATGCTTAGTAAGTTCGTATCACATGGTACTTAACTTACCATTCATTCTATTTTGAGGTAACTATGTAAGACATATGCAATCAATTTGACCTCAAGCCCTACACACAACCTCATTGCCCTTGTTAGTCATTTATTACATAATAACATCTCAAACATATATGGGCTCAACAATTATCAAGTTTGCATGCACATATGCTTTCCGCAACATGTATTCATTTAACATGTATAAATCACCTTTTTATATTACAAGTAAAATTTCATAATAGTTCATCTCGAGTTCAGATCATTTCATATCATAACTTTACCCATATTACTCGAAATATTAAGGTCACGATTAGTACACTCAAGGTGTACAAGTCCATAATCAAGAATGAATATATATTCATCAGATAAAATCCATGTACAAATATCATCATCACATGTTTTCATATATCACTTGTCATGTATCATCATTTTCTTGTATTTCAAACAGATACGTGTAGTAACTCATTTTATCATTCATATATTCTCATGTTTGGAATTGTCACCCATTGAATTTATTCAAAATATCAATGGATAAGTAGGTAATACACTCTATGTGTACGATTCAGGATCCATCAAATCATGTCCAATGGTACCCATAAGGTATTATATCAAAAAGTACACTCTCTAGCCACACATGTATACCATAGGATTACTAGTGTAGGCTAAATCCTTTTTATGACATATGCTCCAAGGAGCTTGATCTGGATTACCCCCCGGGCTAAATCCAATCTATAACATGTGCCTGAGAGGACTCATATCAGGATTACCCATCCGGACTAAATCCTTTTCTGTAATCAGGTCAATAGGATAACTCATCCGAGCTAAACCACCAGCAACAAATGCAGGACGTCTTTCATTTCAGAAAATCACATATCCATCAATTTTCCATTTTATTCAACTAGGATTTAAACATTTTTCTTAAGCATTATCGGGCATGTGATTATTTCATATATCCACAACATTCATATAATTCAAATAAACACATTCACATATTTAAACATTTTTATTTATCGGGCTTGAACAGATATGTAATCATTTCACATATTTATGACATTTATATAATTTACATAAACACAATCAATGTAAGCATGTAAATAAATACAATTTAGTTACACGAACTTGCCTCGACAATGTTCGTGTACGTAAAATCTACTAATTCGACATTTTCCTCTTTCCTCGTTCTAGCTCTGAATTTGGTCTATTCGGATCTATACGAGTAAATTTCACATCAATTTCTCATATTTCATACTCATTTAGACTCAATTTACATCCTAGAAAAAATTACCATTTTGCCCCTAACTTTTCCATAAATTCCCATTTCGTCCCTCGGCTCGAAAAATAAAATTTATGCAATTTACTCCCTATTCCAAGCCTAACCGAAATCCTGTTATAGAATTTACAGCACATTTATTCATAAAAATTCAGCATTTTTCTTCAATTTCACAACTTTACATTTCAGTCCCTAAATCATGTTTTCATCAAAAATCACTTTGTAAAAGTTGTTTATCTATCAACAACCTTTTATTTTCTACCATATATTTCTAGATTTCAGCATATACATCCATGACCCATTTTCCATACTTTGATAACTTCTCAAATTGATCCCCCAAATAGATAGATTAAGCTATCCCGGTTTCAAAAATATCAAAATTACTAAAAACGGGCCAAGGAAACTTACCCAATTTGGCCATGAAAGTTTCTTCTCTCTCTCCTAGAGTTTCCATGTATTATTTTGGTGAAGAAGATGATAAAAATGATTTTTATTTCTATTTAATAATTTATCATCTTTTAATAATTTTGATTTCCTATTTAGTCCTTAGCCTTTTTGTAATTTTCCATCGATGAATCATCCAAAAATATCTACTAACTTTTCAGTAATGGTCTAATTACCATATAAGGACCTCAAGTTTTGAATTCCATAGCTATTTAATCCTTCTAGCTACTAGAATTCAACTTTTCATTTTATGCGATTTGGTCCTTCTCGTAATTAAGCACATAATCGATAAAATTTTCTTATCAAAAATTTCACATGACATTTCTATCATATTATGAACCAATAATAAAATAAAAATAAATTTTATTTTCGGCTCTAATTTGTGGCCCCGAAACCATTGTTCCAATTTCACTAAAATTTAGGCTGTTACATATTGCATTAAACATGTAATTGGTTTCTATGTATTTGAATGATGAAAAAATAAATTTTCAAAATTCATTTTATGTATTTTGTATTTCTGTCTTTCATATTTTTCACGCATAGAAAAATTGTGACAAACAAATATTAGCTCATTGATTTTATATGTTCAAGCTAATGAACAGTGGCATTGTAAGAACGTTTACATTGTGAGAAAGACAACTTACTTTAGTAAATAATCTAAATGAATCTGTAATCCCGTAAAAGAATCAAAGTGAGCATTTGATTCAAATATTGAAAAGGATTATTATGTCGTCTACAATTCCAAATGAGGAGATGACTAGTCTTGGCTACTGGAGCAGTTGACTCTACGATTAGAAACATAGATGTATTCCTTAGAAAATGATAAATTAGACTGGACCCAAGACGAATTAATTCTGAATCTACTTGTGAAGTAATTCACTTGTAACATTCATGGTGTGATTTACCTAAACCCTGAGTTAGTCACTAACCATGCATATGTAGCTCATGTGCTTTGAGATAAATGGAGGCTTATACTTTGAAGATGATCGAGCTAATATCTAGTATGTTGGGTATATGAATTTTGTATGACATAGTTTTACTAGCAATAGTGAAATTTATAGTTGAATTAAAGAGTTAACGGTATCCTCTCATTGGCATTGTGTGGATTGATAAATATGGAAAGTTGTGACACCCCTAAAGTGACCCTAGTCGGAAAGCAGTTTCAGGACCGCTAAACCGAGTCACCAAATTATTTGAATGTGATATTTATTGTCTAAAATATGTGATTATGAAGGTGTGAAAGTTTTAGGCTTCGATTTAGTAAATTGCATGTGAATTTAGTCAAAAGGACTTATGGGTGACATTTTTGAAATGTGATAGGCTAATCTACAAGGGCCTAATAGTGCATGTAATCAAAAGGGAGGACTTGCATGTCAATTTTCCCCCCTAATATGTAGTGGCCGGCCATGAGCATGGGTGGACAAGATGTTATGGCTAAAAACATGTCATAAACATGTTGGGGTAGTGCATTATGTAAGGATTAATAAAATAAAGAGCATGGGTGGACAAGATGTTATGGCTAAAAACATGTCATAAACATGTTGGGGTAGTGCATTATGTAAGGATTAATAAAATAAAGGGCATGGGCAATAAAATATTAGTGTTAGTAGGATGAGAAACAAAAAAAGAAAAGAAAGGATGTGTGTGATTGTCCCCCCATTGCCGTGAGTGAAGAAAAGAAAAAAAAAGAAAATTTGTTCATCCTCTTTCATTTCTTTTGGCCGAAAATTCTAAGGAAGAAGGAAGGAGTTCTTGCTTCATGTTTGGTTTGGAAGAGGATTAGGAGGAGGTTTGGCCATACTTGTATCTAGATTAAGCTCAAGAGCTTAGAGGACCAAAGTTGGATAAAGGAAAGGAAAAAAGTGATCGAATAGCCGCCGAAATCGTTGGACAACATCCGAGGTAAGTTTTAAGTGATTAAGCGTTGAGTAAATTCAATCATAATAGGACATAATGAGTTGATTTAATAAGATATGATGTGGCCATGATATGTCTTAAACTCAAATGGTAAGTTCATATGTGTTTGGACTTGGAAATTTAAGAGTAAATTGTAATAATTTGCTTTGGACAGCAGCAGTAACGTGATTTTAGAAAATCACTATAAATTGTTGGTGTGGAATTATAGGCTGAATAAAATATGTAATCAAGGCTTAATTAGTCTAGTTTCTTATAAAAGAGACCTTGTGAGCAAAGAAATTTCCTACAAAGAGATATTTAAAGTTGTGTGAGACGGTGTCAGAATGACTCCGAAATCCCCTGTTCTGTTTTTATAAAATCATTATAAATTGTACAAAAATGGTTATAAGATAAAATTTATATGCTTAGACTCCTTAATGAGTCTAGTTTCAAATGAAATCAAATACAACACATTTTGAATTCTGTAAAATGAGAAATTTGATTTGTAGTGAAGAGTGGTCAGATTAGTCAAACAGTGAAACAGGGGAAACTTTAAGAAAAATTTGGTATTGATTGGCCAAACCTAAAATTCTGGAAATTTTATGGATGGAAGATATACGAGTCTATATTCAGGAAAAATTAACGGTAAGTGATTTGGAGTTTTTCAGCTCCGGTTATAAATAATTTAGTGACCATTGCTCAGGAAAACAGCTCGTAGTGAATATGTGATTTTGTTGTAAACATGGATAAAACTTGTTTTAGTTGCTCATAAGCTATTGATTAAACCCATACTTGAATTCTAAATCGTGATATTGTAAGCTCATGAGTATTCGAATATGAAATGATAGTATGGCGTAAAATTGAATTATTCATTGGAAAGTGATGGATGTAGATTCGGCCAAGACCAAGTCTGTACATGATAGTATATGTGATAAGGCCTAATGGCCGATGTGATGAATGTGAAAGTGTATATATGTGATAAGGCCTAATAGCCAATGTGATGAATGTGAAAGTGTATATATGTGATAAGGCCTAATGGCCGATGTGATGAATGTGAAAGTGTATATATATGTGATAAGGCCTAATGGCCGATGTGATGAATGTGAAAGTGTATATATGTGATAAGGCCGAATGGCCAATGTGATGAAGTGAAAGTATATATATATGTGATAAGGCCTAATGGCTGATGTGATGAATGTGAAAGTGTATATATGTGATAAGGCCTAATAGCCGATGTGATGAATGTGAAAGTGTATATATATGTGATAAGGCCTAATGGTCGATGTGATGAATGTGAAAGTGTATATATGTGATAAGGCCGAATGGCCGATGTGATGAATGTGAAAGTGTATATATATGTGATAAGGCCTAATGGCCGATGTGATGAATGTGAAAGTGTATAAATGTGATAAGGCCTAATAGCCGATGTGATGAATGTGAAAGTGTATATATGTGTGATAAGGCCTAATGGCCGATGTGATGAATGTGAAAGTGTATATATGTGATAAGGCCGAATGGCCAATGTGATGAATGTGAAAGTGTATATATATGTGATAAGGCCTAATGGCCGATGTGATGAATGTGAAAGTGTATATATGTGATAAGGCCTAATAGTCGATGTGATGAATGTGAAAGTGTATATATGTGATAAGGCCTAATGGCCGATGTGATGAATGTGAAAGTGTATATATGTGATAAGGCCTAATGGCCGATGTGATGAATGTGAAAGTGTATATATGTGATAAGGCCTAATGGCTGATGTGATGAATGTGAAAGTGTATATATGTGATAAGGCCTAATGGCCGATGTGATGAATGTGAAAGTGTATATATGTGACAGGGCCGAGTGGCCAACGTGATGGATGTGAAAGTGTATAAATGTGATAAGTCCCGAAGGGCATTTGTGTCAGTACTATATCCGGGTTAAAACCCCGCAGGCTTTATGCGAGAATATTATCACTGATTAATGTCCGTAAGCTTCGTGCTCGTACTATATCCGAGCTCTAAAGACCCGATGACTACGTGTGGAGATTTTGTCCAGGTAAGCCTCGAACTAAAGGTTTTGCTGAAGATTCAAGTAAAGCGTAAGATTATACAACTTCACAGTAACAATTGGTAATAAATACGTTCAATGCGTTAAGTTGGTCAGGTATGTATTTTGAGATTATATTTAAGTTTAATTTAGACTAAATCACAAGGTCGTTATGTGATGCACATGTGAGTAAAGCAATAAGACTGTTCTATGATTATTGTGCATTTGGTCAACGTGGAAAGTCAGGAAAAAAAATATGTAATGTACCTATGATCATAACAGGTCACTATCAAGTGAGAATTTATCTGCCTATTATATATGATGAGATGTGCATATTCGGTAAAGGGATGGTATGCCCGAAGGAAGAGTGAAATAAAAATACGAACAACTATGTTATAATTTGATTGTTATCTGTTGACACTGCTTAAAACTTACTAAGCATTGTAATGCTTACTCCGTGTACTTTGTTTCCTCTGTTTTATAGATCTCATTTGGAAGCTACAGGCTCGGGGATCATCAGCAACTAGTCACACTATCACTATCCATTGTTTGGTACTGCTACGTTTTGGATTATCTTATGGCATGTATAGAATAGACTAGTAGTGAGAGGATATTTTGGTTAATGTATATAAGCCATGCGAAAATGGCATCTTTTGAATGTGTACTTATAGAAGTTTAAATTGTATTCCTGACTGTCTCTAGTACTTATCTAAAGGAATGTTCAAAAAAAAAAATTTCACTATTCTGATATGAGTTTCAAGACTGGAAATGCCCCTTTATCTATTCCGGTGACGGATACGGGATTGGGGTGTTGCATTTTATTGGTATCAAAGCCAGGTTTAGTCGATTCTAGGACTAACGTAGCACGCGTGAGTCTATTTATACATGCCATAAAGTGATAAAATGATAGTGTGATGATTTTTGGCTATTGAAATGTGTTTGCTGTATTGTAATGAATCTTGATCCCGATCGAGCTGTAGCAAGCTTCTAACTATGAGAATTTGCGATATAACTTCACTTAGATATGCCTAAATTATTAAGTTGATCAGGTACGTATCATGTACTCGTATTTGAATTTCGATTTGGATTGAATTATAAGGGTATAAGTGATGCAATTTTGAAAGAGTGTTATGACTATAAATGTGATTTTTGTATATGGCTATGGAACTAGAAGTTGAGTGGTTGATAAGCATGTTGTGTTTGTATTCAAGTAATGTAAATGATATACTAATGTGTATTGCTATATGTGTATATGTACATGAAAATTGAGAGTGATATATCCGGGCTAAGTCCCGAAGAGCATTCGTGCTAGTGATATATCCGGGCTAAGTCCCGAGGAGCATTCGTGCTAGTGATATATCCGGGCTAAGTTTCGAGGAGCATTCGTGCTAGTGATGTATCCGGGCTAAGTCCCGAGGAGCATTCGTGCTAGTGATATATCCGGGCTAAGTCCCGAGGAGCATTCGTGCTAGTGATATATCCGTGCTAAACCCCGAAGAGCATTCGTGCTAGTGTTATATCCGGGCTAGGTCCCGAAGAGCAATCATGCTGGTGACGTGTATTCGGGCCTTCGTGCCTAGTAGGCTTCGTGCCGGTAATTTGAGGAAAGTTTAAGTGTTCATTACTATACGAATTCAAATTTAAATGAGATGATATGTTTAAAAGTGTACATATATGATGTTTTATAGACTTAGTTAAGTCATTTCAATGTGTAATAACGAATGAATATGGGCATTATGTGTGCGAATGATTAGAGGCACTGTGTGTGCAAATTCTTTTAACCGAGCACTATGTGTGCGAAATCGGTAATTGAGGTACTGTGTGTGCGAGTTCTTCAACCAAGCACTATGTGTGCGAGATCGATCAGTGGGCACTAAGTGTGTGAAATGAGATTCATGTAAGACCTCGTCTGGGATGAAGGCATTGATTTGAGATGTTGTGTAAGACCATGTCTAGGACATGGCATCGACTCGATATGTGATAATATGTAAGACCATGGTTGGACTATGACTTTAAGTAAGTGACATACTCAGACAAGTACGATGCTCTTTAAATTGACAAATCTTAAGAAGTAGAATTGAAGTTAGATGTTGAATTTTAATTAGATAATGATATTCGGTATTTGAGTTTGAATTGGGGATTAATAGATATAAATTGACGATTGATTATTGTTTCGGCTGTAATTTTGTTATAAGTGGATACATGAAAAAAAACTGGTGGATATGTTGTTAAGGAATGGATTTATGTTATATGTGCACTTAAGTGCTTAGTTGAAAATGTGTTATGGATTTAGTCTATGAGATTCTCGGTATATGAAGTTATATGTGCTATTGCTGAATGGACACTATTTTGTTAATCTTGTTCAAGAAATTATTTTGATTAAGTTTCGACATTCGAAAGTTTGAAAGAATTTTTGATGAATGTTGATAATTTTGGATATACGAGTTATGCGCTAGAATAAATCTCATGCCAGTGTATTATATTAGGCTTTATGCCTATTCGACTGTATACGGGTAACGTTAACTATGATTGAATGTGCTAAATGAACTAAATGTTCAGGTACGTGGAAGTTGACTTTTCTTTTGGAAATGAGTTAAGTTGAATATTGAGATGTGATAAAGTTATAAAGGATATTTATTGGGATGTTTGAGTATATGTGTACTTTCGGTTAGGTTACAGCTTATACATGAATGAAAATGTGGGTTACAAATATGTGGGTTGATGATGTGAATTATACATGTTAATATGTGCTTAATATGTGTTTGAAATACATTTGTGAATTAAATTAAGTGATTATTGCTTATGAAATCAAGAAAATGAGATATATGTGCATACTTGTAGAAATGTTTATGTATTTGTTTTAAGATAAGAAAATGATTTTATAGATCGATGAGAAATCAATAATGACTTACAATTGCTATCGATGAGCTAATGTTTATATGAATATAATTCAATAAGAGGACGTTATCCTAAACTATGCATCGGTAGAAATTTTCGGGGACGAAAATCCCTAAAGGGGGGAAGAGTTGTGACACCCCTAAAGTGACCCTAGTCGGAAAGCAGTTTCAGGACCGCTAAACCGAGTCACCAAATTATTTGAATGTGATATTTATTGTCTAAAATATGTGATTATGAAGGTGTGAAAGTTTTAGGCTTCGATTTAGTAAATTGCATGTGAATTTAGTCAAAAGGACTTATGGGTGACATTTTTGAAATGTGATAGGCTAATCTACAAGGACCTAATAGTGCATGTAATCAAAAGGGAGGACTTGCATGTCAATTTTCCCCCCCTAATATGTAGTGGCCGGCCATGAGCATGGGTGGACAAGATGTTATGGCTAAAAACATGTCATAAACATGTTGGGGTAGTGCATTATGTAAGGATTAATAAAATAAAGAGCATGGGTGGACAAGATGTTATGGCTAAAAACATGTCATAAACATGTTGGGGTAGTGCATTATGTAAGGATTAATAAAATAAAGGGCATGGGCAATAAAATATTAGTGTTAGTAGGATGAGAAACAAAAAAAGAAAAGAAAGGATGTGTGTGATTGTCCCCCCCCATTGCCGTGAGTGAAGAAAAGAAAAAAAAAGAAAATTTGTTCATCCTCTTTCATTTCTTTTGGCCGAAAATTCTAAGGAAGAAGGAAGGAGTTCTTGCTTCATGTTTGGTTTGGAAGAGGATTAGGAGGAGGTTTGGCCATACTTGTATCTAGATTAAGCTCAAGAGCTTAGAGGACCAAAGTTGGATAAAGGAAAGGAAAAAAGTGATCGAATAGCCGCCGAAATCGTTCGACAACATCCGAGGTAAGTTTTAAGTGATTAAACGTTGAGTAAATTCAATCATAATAGGACATAATGAGTTGATTTAATAAGATATGATGTGGCCATGATATGTCTTAAACTCAAATGGTAAGTTCATATGTGTTTGGACTTGGAAATTTAAGAGCAAATTGTAATAATTTGCTTTGGACAGCAGCAGTAACGTGATTTTAGAAAATCACTATAAATTGTTGGTGTGGAATTATAGGCTGAATAAAATATGTAATCAAGGCTTAATTAGTCTAGTTTCTTATAAAAGAGACCTTGTGAGCAAAGAAATTTCCTATAAAGAGATATTTAAAGTTGTGTGAGACGGTGTCAGAATGACTCCGAAATCCCCTGTTCTGTTTTTATAAAATCATTATAAATTGTACAAAAATGGTTATAAGATAAAATTTATATGCTTAGACTCCTTAATGAGTCTAGTTTCAAATGAAATCAAATACAACACATTTTGAATTCTGTAAAATGAGAAATTTGATTCGTAGTGAAGAGTGGGCAGATTAGTCAAACAGTGAAATAGGGGAAACTTTAAGAAAAATCTGGTATTGATTGGCCAAACCTAAAATTCTGGAAATTTTATGGATGGAAGATATACGAGTTTATATTCAGGAAAAATTAACGGCAAGTGATTTGGAGTTTTGTAGCTCCGGTTATAAATAATTTAGTGACCATTGCTCAGGAAAATAGCTCGTAGTGAATATGTGATTTTGTTGTAAACATGGATAAAACTTGTTTTAGTTGCTCATAAGCTATTGATTAAACCCATACTTGAATTCTAAATCGTGATATTGTAAGCTTCTGAGTATTCGAATATGAAATGATAGTATGGCGTAAAATTGAATTATTCATTGGAAAGTGATGGATGTAGATTCGGCCAAGACCAAGTCTGTACATGATAGTATATGTGATAAGGCCTAATGGCCGATGTGATGAATGTGAAAGTGTATATATGTGATAAGGCCTAATAGCCGATGTGATGAATGTGAAAGTGTATATATGTGATAAGGCCTAATGGCCGATGTGATGAATGTGAAAGTGTATATATATGTGATAAGGCCTAATGGCCGATGTGATGAATGTGAAAGTGTATATATGTGATAAGGCCGAATGGCCAATGTGATGAATGTGAAAGTGTATATATATGTGATAAGGCCTAATGGCCGATGTGATGAATGTGAAAGTGTATATATGTGATAAGGCCTAATAGCCGATGTGATGAATGTGAAAGTGTATATATATGTGATAAGGCCTAATGGCCGATGTGATGAATGTGAAAGTGTATATATGTGATAAGGCCGAATGGCCAATGTGATGAATGTGAAAGTGTATATATATGTGATAAGGCCTAATGGCCGATGTGATGAATGTGAAAGTGTATATATGTGATAAGGCCTAATAGCCGATGTGATGAATGTGAAAGTGTATATATGTGATAAGGCCTAATGGCCGATGTGATGAATGTGAAAGTGTATATATGTGATAAGGCCTAATGGCCGATGTGATGAATGTGAAAGTGTATATATATGTGATAAGGCCTAATGGCCGATGTGATGAATGTGAAAGTGTATATATGTGATAAGGCCGAATGGCCAATGTGATGAATGTGAAAGTGTATATATATGTAATAAGGCTTAATAGCCGATGTGATGAATGTGAAAGTGTATATATATGTGATAAGGCCTAATGGCCGATGTGATGAATTTGAAAGTGTATATATGTGATAAGGCCGAATGGCCAATGTGATGAATGTGAAAGTGTATATATATGTTATAAGGCCTAATGGCCGATGTGATGAATGTGAAAGTGTATATATGTGATAAAGCCTTATAGTTGATGTGATGAATGTGAAAGTGTATATATGTGATAAGGCCTAATGGCCGATGTGATGAATATGAAAGTGTATAAATGTTATAAGGCCTAATGGCCGATGTGATGAATGTGAAAGTGTATATATGTGATAAGGCCTAATGGCCGATGTGATGAATGTGGAAGTGTATATATGTGACAGGGCCGAGTGGCCAACGTGATGGATGTGAAAGTGTATAAATGTGATAAGTCCCGAAGGGCATTTGTGTCAGTACTATATCCGGGTTAAAACCCCGCAGGCTTTATGCGAGAATATTATCACTGATTAATGTCCGTAAGCTTCGTGCTCGTACTATATCCGAGCTCTAAAGACCCGATGACTACGTGTGGAGATTTTGTCCAGGTAAGCCTCGAACTAAAGGTTTCGCTGAAGATTCAAGTAAAGCGTAAGATTATACAACTTCACAGTAACAATTGGTAATAAATACGTTCAATGCGTTAAGTTGGTCAGGTATGTATTTTGAGATTATATTTAAGTTTGATTTAGACTAAATCACAAGGTCGTTATGTGATGCACATGTGAGTAAAGCAACAAGACTGTTCTATGATTATTGTGCATTTGGTCAACGTGGAAAGTCAGGAAAAAAAATATGTAATGTACCTATGATCATAAGAGGTCACTATCAAGTGAGAATTTATCTGCCTATTATATATGATGAGATGTGCATATTCGGTAAAGGGATGGTATGCCCGAAGGAAGAGTGAAATAAAAATACGAACAACTATGTTATAATTTGATTGTTATCTGTTGACACTGCTTACAACTTACTAAGCATTGTAATGCTTACTCCGTGTACTTTGTTTCCTCTGTTTTATAGATCTCATTTGGAAGCTACAGGCTCGGGGATCATCAGCAACTAGTCACACTATCACTATCCATTGTTTGGTACTGCTACGTTTTGGATTATCTTATGGCATGTATAGAATAGACTAGTAGTGAGAGGATATTTTGGTTAATGTATATAAGCCATGCGAAAATGGCATCTTTTGAATGTGTACTTATAGAAGTTTAAATTGTATCCCTGACTGTCTCTAGTACTTATCTAAAGGAATGTTCAAAAAAAAAAATTTACTGTTCTGATATGAGTTTCAAGACTGGTAATGCCCCTTTATCTATTCCGGCGATGGATACGGGATTGGGGTGTTACAAAAGTGGCTACGAGTTACTCATTCTTGAACAAGCAATTTATCACAGTCATTTGTTGAAAGTGATCATATTAATCATTAAGAAGACACAATAGTGACAATAAGATAAAATAAGATTGTATTGAGAGAACGGACTTAACTCAAAGGAATCAAGAATATCATATGAGGGTAACACACACATGATGAGGCAATTGGATAAAGCAATTGGATGAATTGCTTTCGTAAAAAGTATACAATAAGGAGTATTCAATCATGGTATGTGAAATCGGGCTGACGGTCCAACCGGTGGCTGGACCAGACCAATCAAGCCGTCACTAGCCCAGACTGAACCGACAAAAACTGAATTAGCCCGAGGTGCTGGCAGCATTCCAGTGTTCGAAAAATGGTCGGGGGCAGCGGGTCTTAGGTGGTTGAGCAGTGGAAGAATTACACTCCTACTGGGAAATTACTAAAGAATATGGTTTCACATTAACTATTTCAACAATAATATTATTTTAATAGATTTAATATTTAATTTAATTTAATCCTTATCTTAATAGTATTTTATTAATTTAATATTAAAGTGATAATCTTAATATTAAATTAAATTTCATGTTTATCTTACAGATAAATATTTTATTAATTTAATAAGATTTAATATAATATTTATCAAGAAAAATATTATATTAAATTTAATACTAAAGTGATTAAGTTTAACCATAGTTGAACTCTCTAAACTCTAATTATATAAAGAGAGCTTTGGGTCATTATTTGACACACAGTTGAAATCATGAGAAAGTTGTAGAGAGAAAATCCTCTAAATAAATTATTTCAGAAAATTTCTAGAGATATTTTTCTTATCTATAACTTGGCACAAAAGTTTAGAAAAATTACAAAATTACCCCATTAATATTTTTTTGAAAAATTTTCTAATTCGGGTTGCAATATTGTTTGGGTTACTCCTTGGTAATCAATCCTATTCGTTGTACCTTTCCTTTAAGGTAAAACAGATCCGTCCACAAGGAACTGTTCTGGTCCATGACTTTTATCAGACGGTTATCTTATCAAATACGAGTTTCCGATAGATCCTCCTCTAAGAGGAATAGTCTTGACATACATATCTGTCTCTTGGTACCTTTTTCCTGCATACAAAATTTATTGAACGCCTTCTAGTGGACCTTAATGGAGGATCCACATGTACGATCCTTGAATACAACTTCTCTCACTTGTCTTCACTCAGTCATTATTAGTACGTGTAACACCCCTTACTCGAGACCGTCGCCGGAGCCGAGCACGAGGCGTTACCTGACTTAACTTACTAATTCAGGGCATAAAATTTACTTTTAAAATTAATTTATTTACATGTCCCTAAAAAGAGCCCTCAAGACTCTAAAACATGCAATTGAAATGATTCGAGACCACACCGGGAACATTAAAAAAATTTTGAATACTTAGACAAATCAAAACAATTTATTTCATTATTCCTTATAAAACTGCCCACCTGCATCATAGTCACTAAATAAATCATAACTCGAGTCAAAAAACTCAAAATTTAAATTTGTGAATTTTCCCTAAAACTAGACTCATATATCTTCTTACTAAATGCTTTCCAAAATTTTTGGTCCAGCAAATTTGTACAGTTTATTAGTTAAAGTTTCCCCTGTTGCACTATTTGACAACTCTGACCTCTCCTCACTACGAATCAATTTTCTATCTATACAAAATTCAAATAACCATGCCGTTTGTTTCCATTGAAATTAGATTCACTAAGGAATCTAGAAATATAAACTATAACTCCTAATTATTTTTGTAAAATTTTTAGTGAATTTATAAAGTCAAAATAGGGGATTTAGATATCGCTCTGACCCTGTCCCACTAAAATTCAAATATCTCTTAATATACACTTCTTTGCTTACTCTATTTATTTCATATGAAAATAGACTCAATAAGCTTCAATTCTATATCTCATTAATCACCTAATTCCATTTCTACTATTCTTGGTGATTTTTCAAGATCACGTCACTACTGCTGTTCAATACTATTTTAATGCTAATTTCACTTTTTCATGATTTCTTTGTATTAACTATAATTTAGGCATACATAACACCGAAACATGTTCTTCATTAGCCATTTCAATAGTTAATAATTATCAAATATTTACATGCCATTCTTTAGCCATATCATAAGGACATACACACAAAATGGCTAAGTCCCTATACATGCCATAAACTAGAATGTTTGTAAACGAAGATACCCATTTGGTAACTTGATAGTTGATAGTGTGAAGTGATCTCCGACGACCTCCAACCCGAGCTTGCTTTTAAGTACACTAAAACATGGTAAAGTGAAAGAAGTAAGCTTATAAAGCTTAGTAAGTTCACATGTAAAATAATAAGCATTAGCAATCAATTTAGCTTACTACGCTGTCATAATTTGCTTAAATAATGTTTAGTTCTTACTTTCCCATCTTACTCATCGGTAACCTTACCAAAGGCTCAGAATACAAAAGACACCTTACTTAATAGCTTGCTTACATACCTGCAACATCTCACTTAACACATGAGTACTCTTTCATAATATAGGCATATTGCCAATCATATCATAAAGTGTCACAAGCATAACTGAAAACTCATCACTTACTTAATACTTGATAATCTCGATTACTTACAATCTCAATATTAAATAAGCCTTAAATGCATACCTGTACTCTTTATTCATGTTCTCACCTTGTCGTTTCTTTGACTTACTTTTTGGATTACTCGGGAACCTTTTTCTTTTTGAACTTACCATTGCCATGTCTTGACATGGTCTTACGTGGTATCCTTGCCTTATGAACTCACCAATGCCATGCCTTGGCATGGTCTTACATGGTACCTTTGCCTTATAGTAACTCATCAATGCCATGTCTTGACATGGTCTTACATGATTTCCTTGCCTTATAGAACTTATCAGTGCCATGCCTTGGCATGGTCTTACATGATATCCTTATCTTACCAAATGCCATATTCCAAATATGGTCTTACATGGTATCCTTGTCTACCAAATGTCATGTTCCAAACATGGTCTTACATGGTATCCTTGTCTTAATGCCAATGCCACATCTTGATGTGGTCTTACATGGAGTCCTTAATCAATGCTGATACCATGTCTTGACATGGTCTTACACGGGATCCTTACCTTGCCAATGCCATGTCTTGACATGGTCTTACATGGTATCCTTAACCGTCAATTCCTCCTTAAATGTCATGTTATGAACATGGACTTTTTCGTCAATTCTTCCTTAATTTCCATGATACAACCATGGACTTTGAGATATCAATGCCTTGTCTAGTCATAGCTGAAACATACTTGCTCAAATTCTCAAGGTTAGTCGCATAACTCAATAATAATAATACTAATAACAATAATTGCATAATAATAAAATGCTACTCAACTTACATACTTACATTCTCAATCTATCATATCATCAACTTAACTTATTCTCATCAAACTATGCTAGTCAATACTTTCTTGTTATCATACAAAGCCATAATACAAAATATGGTATTACATAAAAATTATACAAGTTCCCTTTCCAATATCGAATTATTATCGAACAGTAATCATTATATCTGAAACTCAATACGAAAGTATTTATGGCAAAAATATCAATTTATCATTCAAATATGCATAATTAAATGCTTATTAAACATATGAACTTACCTCGATACCAAAACGACCATTTTACCAACTTTTCTGATTTTCGGTTTTTCTCCTGTTCTAGGTCCAAATCTCACTTTTTGGGATCTAAAACATCATATTTCACTTATTTAATTAATTTACTATTAAAACATTCCCTAACTAAAACTTTGGAAAAATTACAATTTTACCCCTAAACCTTTGCAAAATTATGATTTTCCCCTAGGCTCGGAAATTAAAATTTATCCATTTTTCTTATGTCTTATGACATGCTGAACATTTTTCCCTTCTATGGCAACACCAAATTCCCACCCTATCATGTACTTATGAACATTAGGTATTTTTACCGATTATGTTGTTTTACTCGTTTTCACTTAAAATCACTTAGCAAAAGTTGCTTAACATAATTTCAAGCTTCGTATTCTACCATAAAACATCAAAATAAACACATTTAACCTATGGGTATTTTTCCAAATATGAACCCTAGCATTAATTATTGCTAGAATAAGCTAAATCAAGTTATCGGGACTCTAAAAACGTAAAGAACATTAAAAACGAGGCTAAAAGGGACTTACTATTGAGCTTGGAAAGCATGGAAACCCTAACTATGGCTTCCCCCATGCTATATTCGGCCTCCATGAAAAAGATGGACCAATTTTGGCTTTATTTTTCCTTTTTAATTCTTTTAATTACTAAATGACCAAAATGCCCTTAAAAGCTTTTCTTTCAAATTTGTCCTATTATTTCCCCCTTTTGTCCAAACTCAAATATAATGGTCTAATTACTAAATAAGGACCTCCACTTTAAGAAACCATTTCAATTAAATCCCCTTTATTATCTAGAACACATATTTTGCTAATTTTACAATTTATTCCTAATTATCAAATTAGGCACTTATACACAAAATTTCTTCACGAAATTTTCACACAATTATTCAATCAATGAATAAACCTTAAAATTTAATCAAAATAAAAATTTTTGAGCTCAGATTCATGGTTTCACAACCATTACTCCATTTAGGTCGTATTTTGGGATGTTACAGTACGTCACTTCCTCTATCTAAATCTTATTGGGTTACCACCCATATGCCCTTTTTGGCTTTCATGACAACTATTTTAACAGTCTTTCCTCACTTATATTCAATAGTAGATTCCTATGACCTGCTGGATAACTATAATTTGTCCACCCTTTGATTATTCCTTCTAACATTTTTTTCCCTTGTTTGCAATTTTCTCATAATTATTGTTCTAGTGGACTATCCTGTGTTTAAATGTCCTAGCAGACTACACCATGTTTAGTGTCCTAGTGGACTATATGTTGTCATAGTCGAGCTATTGTCTTACTCTTCAAGTTCCATATTCAATTTCCTGGTGAACATCCAATGTTTACTATTTTGGAGGAGTATCATATGTTTACTGTCCTGATAGACTATTTACCACCTTCGGACGTAGTCTAGAGTAGAAATCCTGCACAAAAGATGTGAAAAAGTGGTATTCACAAGCATACAAGTCAAGTTGTAATATTCTTACAATGGAGTAGGTAAGTACTCTTAGGATCGTACCCAAGAGAGGTGAGTACTAAATTAATTCTAATTTAAACATAAATAGATCTAATTGATACTCTAATTAGGTTATAGTACGAAGAATTAAAATAAGGTTTTTTGAATAAATTATAATAATAGTACGAAAGGAAATAAAAGTAAATAAATGAAAAACAAGAAATCAAATAAGCAAATATGTATCAAATCTGAACATGGATGATTAGCTTGCTTCGGCAGTAACAATCAACTGACATCTTGGGCTTTCTTGTTCAATCAACTAGTCAATACACTAGCAGAATCTTCCAATACGTCCACTAAAATATTGAGTCGGCAAGAAGTACTTATCTTCTGACCTCATAGTCTAGGCTAGTTTAGGGTTAAGGTGTTTATTGATAATCCATACCAAATTTGGTTTAATTCCCACCTTGATGACTTCCTAGGGCTGTCAGACATAGGGTTTTAAGTTCTTTCTTTCCTGCACAACTAATTCGTTAAGAAATCCCTACAAAACCGCTAATTATTCATACCTCCACTCATTAATCCCCCACAGGAGGATTAGTTGCTCATGGATCTAGAAAACAATATAAACTTGAATTAAAGAATGTACATAAAGAACAATTTCAAGAATAGAGTTTAGAAGAAGCCTAACTGTATTGAATTTAAGGGAAAAATCATCGTAGAATTTTACAATAATTTCAGAATATGATTTCTCCCCACAAGTAACAAGAATAGAACTATAAAACCTAAGAAAATAAAAAAACTATAGACTATATCTAAAGAGAAAATTTTACAATATCAAAAAGTGTCCCTCACATGTATTAGTTAAGCTTATTTACAGACCTAGAATGGTTGTCATCCTTAACACTAGGTCATCTAACGTTCTCGAGCTTAAAGTTTAATTGTGTGGACCAAAACCCCTGGCTCATATTAATTTCCCATACAGAGGTGATGTCACGACACACCAGGTTCTATGTCGTGACATCAAGGCTAGTATGCTCAACTTTAGGGTGTCTTCAAGGGTATGTTGCGACATCCTCCAACTATGTCGTGACATTGAAGGTAGTCTTGGAATTCTTCTATTTTGCTCTCTATATTGCAACATCACATGCTTCTTGTTGCAACCTATTGACCAATATTGGGTTAACGCACCTTTTAATAGTCTCCTACACACTCACAAAGTGTATTAGCTCACTCTTAAGCCTTTTTCGTCCTCTAAGGTCAATAAAAGACTCAAATTACACATTTTATTAGCTTAATCAATACTTACTAAAATGGAATTAAAATTTAATTAAAATGCTTATATTCAAGCTCTTAAAGTGCAAAAACTAGTTTAATCTGCTACACCAAATTACGACAAACCAAACTCCCCCACACTAAAGTCATTGCTTGTCCTCAAGCAACACAAACAAAAAAAATTAACAAAAAGATGACCCTTGAGCGAGTATGGTACAAATGTTAGCTTTGAAGCACATGAATAGACATTTAATACTCACATATATTCTTGGCATGATATATAACTGACTTACCACTTTTGATATCGAACACCTAAGTTCAGTATATTATACAAGCATGAAGGGCTTCAAATGTAAGATTCCATCAATAAATTATATAAGTAATTTGATTATCCTAGCAGAATACAAAAAATTATAAATGCAATTATTTAGTATGATTTTGAATTGTGAATAAGTTATCCTAGATCGCATAGGGCTTTTCGACTTGCAATGTTCTAAGGCTTAAGACAGGTATGGATTTCAATAATAGTAAGCATCGAATAGTTTCAAGCATGAAAATAGTTTGGCACATCATATTGTCCCCTATTCTTCCCTTTAGTAACCCTTTCCCATTCATCGCCTTATGTCCCCTTCTCTCACATTCCTTATTTCTCCACATAGGAAGTAACAATCTAATATAACAATCATGATTAGCTCACGAGTTTTTGTGCACAAATGAATGAGTGCTTATTCTTTTTTGACTTCGTCAACTATTTTTCTTTTTCAATACATCTCACTAACAAATGCTTTTACTTTTCAAGTACTTTTTCTACTCGTTTTGATTTTCTTCTTATTTTTTATTTTGTTGCACATATTAGATAACCTATATTACTATATCACACTGATCCCTCCTATTTCACTCTTATTTTCACAAAATCTAATATAATGTATCTACTTAACCCTTAATACGTATGACCAGACGCCTATAGTCGTGCAGTTTAGGACCAACTGAAAAGGATAAGTAAAAATTTATATTTTGGCTCGGGTTTTGTACAATGGTTCTTTAAAAAGTGTTTTGTATCTCAAAAATACGTACTAAAGATAAATAATAGGGTTAGCTTTTTGGTTATGGGTATTTTCCAATCAATGCCTTAGGTCATCCCTAGGTATCTCAATATCCACAACTCTAATCAACCAAACAACCATAAATAAAACAATTTATCATTCATACTAGCATGCTCGTTTCCTTGTATTTTCTATATCACTTATTACATAAAATTGCTTTAATGCCTATTTACAGTGTAACAAATAGAACTTAGTAGTCTAATAATAAAAAATTTAAAATCACCTATCCTCATGCCAAATTTATTGTAAATACAAGTAACCTATGTACATGCTCTGTAACACTTATACCCGGCCTGGTCGCCAAGCCTAAATATCTAGATGCCACACCACTGTCTCAAGTCATACAAAACAAGTGAAGGCTCATTCTAAACGAAACGTCTTTCATATTATCATTCATATCGGTTTGTAATTGAACATATCCTTATTTGTCAATTATAAATGTTGAACATATATCAAAAGGTCTTAAAATAATAATTAAACATGCATAAGATCTATTTAACAAAATTTCCAAAACTTGTCCATAGGTATCGATACTTACACTAGGGTATTGATATAAGTGGTCTCGATACCAGTTTGAAAAATGATATCAAACTTTCATTCTGTTCCTTGATTAAAAACCCAACGTCTCGAAAATTATTGGTACTTGCCATGAAATATCGATACTTTAACCCTGTGTATCGATACTCGAGGAAAGGTATCGATACCAAATCTCTATTTTGACTTCCTGCACGTATCTAAACATAGAGGTATCAATTTTAAAACCCAATTATTGATACATCTGCATCAGTCCTCAAAAATTTAGCATACATAAGCAATTAATCCATTTCAATTTAGTTCCTAAACATCATGCATCAATTACTATGACAACTAATCATTCAACGGCCTAATTAACAGTTCAATATCGCAAAATCGTATTCAAGCAAGTAATGAAAATCCATCCTCATGTTCATGAACCCAAGAATAACAATAACATGTAATCCTTATAAATCAAACCAAAAACTAGCAAAATGTCTAAAAGTTAACATGGCTATAAACAAGTCTACCACATTGCCATGTTCCTCAAAATGTAAATAAATACAGAACACCTACGAAATAATAAATAAATATAACCTCTTGAAAGCCACACCACTCACATCGATGCACTACTAATCTATAATGGTTTAAAAAGAGTGGGTAAGCTTAACTGTAACACCCCTTACCCATATCCGAAGCTGGGATAGGGTTCGTGGCTTTATCGGACTTAAACATTCATAAACATGCAAAACCGAGCCATAAAATTTTCGTCCAAATTAAAAAATTTTGAAAAACTTGTATATCGTCCCTTATATGGGCCTTCGAGGCTTAAAACATACATCGGGGTGGTTCGGGACTAAACCAAGAACTTTCAATAAACTTTGGACAACTTAGAAAATTTCTTGCTTTGGAGAGTCACATGCCCGTGTGTGTTGAACCGTGTGGTCACACACACCTGTGTGGCTTGGGACTCGCCTGTATCCTCAGCCCGTGTAACTCTCTGTTTGTGATATTAGCAAAACAATTTGAACAGCACAGCCAGGCCACACACCCATGTGCTAGGCCGTGTCCTCTACATGGCTGAGACACATGGTCGTGTCTCTGCCTGTGTGGCAACAGTTAGGCTATTTTCCAAGCCCTCATGTTTCCCATAAACCCTTACAACCTTATACACATGAAACTCATAACTATGGCATCATTGTAGTGATTAAACACCCTTTATAAGACACATTCAACATTAGCTCGTCATTATACATATATTCCACCTACTCATGATAAACTAGTCTAGCCACATTATTACACATTCATTTGACCTTGCCATCTCATTAATCACTTATACCATTAAACTATGGTTACTAACTTATACATCAAAAATCCATGTTCAAGGTACTATCATCTTATTACCATATTACACGTTTAATTCATGGTCGTGACCACCTCGATTGGTCATAAAACATGCATTCAACACACATAGCATATTACCAACCATGCATGGCAAACAAACTTATTCATATTATCACATCATATGCATTAAAACGTAACATGATTAGCTAGACTTACAAACCATAATCAATATGAGCCACCTCTCATGGCCATATACAATAGCTCAATATAGGCCAATACATTTAGCCAAATCATAATAACGCATGTCATAGAACTAGGTCCCTATACATGCCACTCACTTGATATTTCTAACATAAGTATCAATACTCCAAAGGTATTTGCTTGATAGTGTGATGCTGCCTCCGACAATCTCCAACACCGAGCTGACCTGACAACACTAAAAGAAATGGAAAGGAGGGAGTAAGCTTTACGCTTAGTAAGCTCGCATGAAAAATAATAAGCAATGTATTAACATGCTATTTTTCACTTCCTCTCTATTTTTCAATTCCACAATCAATAAATTATTTATATCCAGATCTACGGGACTCCAAATTGAGAATCGCTAATTTTCCCAGAAACTATACTCACGTATCTTCTTACCATAAAATTTTCAGAATTTTTTGTCTAGCCAATAAGTACAATTTATTCTTTAAAGTTATCCCTATTTTGCTATCTAACAGTTCTGACCTCTCTTCACTACGAATTAATTATCTCATAGCACGGGACTCAGATGATGCTCCTGTATATTTCCCTTGAAAATAGACTCATTAATGATTTTAAAAATATAATCTATAACCCATGATTGTTTTTTTACAATTTCTAGTGATTTTCCCAATTCGGAACTGGGGATTCCAAACTCATTCTGACTCTATCTCACAAGAATTCAAATGTCTCATAATATGAAATTCTTTTTCTTACATTGTTTCCTTTATATGAAAATAGACTCAATAAACTTTTATTTCATATCTTATTCAACTTTTAATTCGATTTCCACCATTTTTGGTGATTTTCCAAAATTACACAATTGTTGCTATCCAAAATTGTTTTATTACTAAATTTCACTCTTTCATGTTTTCTATGTAGTAACTTTCATTGTAATACTTACTACATATCAATCTTACCAAAGTTTGATCACATATCGAGCACATTACTCATAAGTTTACACACACGAACCTTCACTTATTCATCACATAGTCATCTTCATATGTATTTTCACTTAGTAAATTTCTCGGTGAACTCATCAGAATAATAACAGATGCCCGATGGCCTGTACATATTACCACCATTATAATTGAAACTCTATGGTACGCATAGTAGCTTGCACTTAGTACTACACATGCGACCTAACAATCTGGTATATGTCGTAGCCTGCACTTAGTACTACACATGTGACCTAACCATTGGATACACATAGTAGCCTGCACTTAGTACTAGACACGTGATCGAAGCTATCGGGTACGCACAGTAGCCTACACTTAGTACTACACATGCGACCTAACAATCTGGTACACATAGTAGCCTGCACTTAGTACTACACACGTGACCTAAAACCATTTTAAACACATAGTAGCCTGTACATAGTACTACACATGTGTCCTCACAACAAATTATTCGTATCTTTTCTATTCCAAAGGTCCATTTAAGAAATTCCTCACTTTTCAACCTTTTTCCAATTCATCCATAATAAATTTCAATTCATAATTTACATCAAGTGATCACTCAATATGCAACCACATCTCATATAATAAAAAAATATTATAACATAAATGAAAACGATATATTATTTACATACAAACTTACCTTCCTTTTCACTCTTTCACAAGTTATCCAACTTAATAAAACATCATGTTATATCAAATTCTCAATATACTCAGCTATCATATAGCAAGCCATTAATAATTGAACCATCCAACATTTTATGTGCTACTAGTCATATATCATTGTTCTTACAATTTTTATATACCATTTTTTCATCACTTTTCAATATATTAAATCATGCCATTCGTGCTATAATAATATAGAATTTTCAATTAAAACATAGCATTGCAATATTATTGACACAAGAACTTACCTCGAATGCGAGCACCGCTATATATTTTAATTTAGTCCATAATCTCATTCATTTCCAGTCTATGCCCGAACCACATTTTCTTTGATCTAATTTAGCTTACTAATTAGTCACATTATTCATATGGGTCCAAAAATCATATTTTTATAAATTTGCATTTTGACCCCTAAAATTTCACATATTTTCACTTTTGCCCCAAGGCTCTTAAGATGACTTTTTATCCAATTTCCTTGCATTTTAAGCCTAGTCGAATCATTTTCATAACTATAGAAGCCCCTAATTTCCACTAAATCACACTTTTATGACAAATTTTGTAACTTTTTCCAAACGATCCTTTTTGACAATTTCACCAAAAATCACTTAGTAAAGGTCATTTATTACACACCGAGCATTCATTTTCTATCATTAGACATCAAAAAACATGCATTTCATCCATGGGTAATTTTTTTAACACAAACCCTAGCTCAAAATATGGGTAGAAATGAGTAGATCTTGTTATGAGGATTTCAAAAACGTAAAAATCATTAAAAACGGGGCTAGAACGACTTACAATCGAGCTTGAAAGCTTGAAAAACCCTAGCTATGTCTTCTCCATGCACGTTTCAGGCATGGGGTAGAAGATGGACAAAAATTGGCTTTTAATTTTGTTTTACTTCATTTTAATTACTAGATTACCAAAATGCCCCTAACTTAAAAATATTCTATTTCACCCATTTCATGTCCATTTTTGTCCAACAAATTATCCAATGGTCTAATTACCATTAAAAGGCTTCCAATTTAAAATTTCATAACAATTAGACACCTCTAACATGTAGAACTCAACTTTTGCACTTTTTACAATTTAATCCTTTTGACCAATTTGAGAGCCCAAACGTCAAAATTTTTGAACAAAATTTTCACAAAATCATCCCGTGAAATCCTAGACCATAAAAATACAATAAAAATAAATTTTTACTATGTCGGGTTTGTGGTCCTGAAACCACTATTCTGACTAGGCCCGAATTCGGGATGTTAAATTAACAAGCTTAGTCAATGCTTAGAATAACCACAATGCAAACAATTCATCAAGCATCAACGAAACAACCATATACTCTAGTGTCATTTTATACTTACTCGTGCATTATGACAAGTTCTTTTACATGGTAAACATATTCATTTTTAAGCATATATTCTATTTCACATATAATCACCTAACATCCAAGCATATATCACAATATTCAAAACATCTTTATAGATAAATTGCATAATGTTCACATACTCATTTAGGCATGCATCACATTACACTTATATACATTTTAAGATAATTTGGCATTTGCTATGAAGCATAAAAGTGAGCTCAATCATCACTTATCGAATACACAGATCTCCAACGCACTAAACATAGACTCATAGAGTCAAACATGTCTCAAAAATGATGTGTAAAGCTAACATTCTTCTTATTTCCCCGCACATGTCCCGTTGAATGGAACTTAACTCACATTCCCTTATCCCTCCAACATGTCCCAGGGCCTCAATGCCAATATTCACTATACATATACGTGAGTACTCACAATCCTATGGCATGCCAACGATATCCAACGATTTCAAGATCATAAGGCCAATATATTTGAAATCAAACTTATATCACTTACCGATTATCCATGCTCTATCACTACATATTTGCATCTTTAGCAAAACAATTGTCACTAACATTTAACATATACATATCATGTACACATTTGCACTTTTACAACAGTTATCATAACCACATATCACATGTTATAGCATCTCATTTTACTTCTCATATTCACAAGTACATAAGCACATAGTTCACAATATAACATAGGTATGAGAAAGCTTACTGTAACACTCCAAACCCAGCCTAGACATTATGGCCGAATCTGGTGATGCCTCATTAAAGTGTTTTTCGTAAAATAAAGTTCCATTGAAAAAACCCCATTCTGTGTTAATCCTCTTTGTAATCTTAACTAATATTTAGGTCGTCTTGTTCATTATTAAAATTCAAGTTATTCAGCAAAAAGTTAATCATTTTAAATCATAGTTACCTTTTAAATGTTTTTTTTACAGAAGCTTTTTGAAATATGTTGCGTAATTGTGGTATTTTGAAAAGCATTTATCTTTTTGAAAACATGTGTCCTATTGTTAATAGATATGAAACATAATAATCAAATCCCAAATTAAAAGCTAAAAATTAAAGAGGCCTTATTACATAACCAAATACCTAAATTAAATTATAAATTTAAATTTAAATAAAAAGTCCTTGCAATTGTGTGGCCATCTTTGAGTCCCTTGCAGCACCGTCCTGCCTAAGACCGGGGATTACCTGCGCAGTTAAACCGAAGGGTGAGTTTACGAAAACTTAGTGTGTAATTCCTTAATAAAAAGACAGTCATACATACAATAGGCAAATACAGCCCGGGCCTAAGCTCGTTTTAGTAACAGTCTAGTATCAGTTAGGGCTTTAGCCCTTCCACTAACAATATCAGTGTGGGCCTTAGCCTAATTCAGTAATAGTAATAGTACAGAATGTAAATAGAAATCCTACCCAGCCAGCCTCTACACTCCACTCCGTCCAGCCCTACACTCCATGTGGGGATAAAATCAACCCACCCATCCCTACATTCTAGAATATATCACTAGTTGCGGCACTAAACAGTATTTGCAGTAAAGCTGCCAGTACAGTACATTTCCTCCAATCATAATAAACCCATCCCCATCCAATATGTCATACATCATGGCATAATATCATACATGTATGCAATATACAAATGGCATGCTCGAATACAGTCATATATATCATAGGGGCATATCAGTCATTTTACCTCATAGGGGCATAACAACCATTTAATCAAATTGGGGTCTAGGTATATTTACTGACCCAACAGTAGGTCCACAGTCATCTTGGGTGACCCATGCAACCGTATCAGTCAAACAATGAAAATAGGCCCAAGGCCTATAATACGGGCCCATGTGGGCCCACACACCCGTGTGCCCACTAAGCCTAACAATGGCCTTAGCCATGGGAATTACACAACTAGCCCCAATAATCTACACATGTCCCTGTCGTTTACCCGTGTGGGGCCCACGAGCCTGTAGGGCTCACACGGCCCATTTTGGCCCAACGTGGCCCAACACGGCCTACGCCCATGTTTTACTTGTTCAGTTTACCACACGAGCGAGCGCACATCGTGTAGCGTCAATAATCGTATTTCTCGGTTCTTGCAAATTTATAGTTTGGGAAATGCTTACACACCTGATGTGAAACTACGTGACTAGCCCACGAGCACTCCAACCTATATATAATCACGGCGTTCAGTCATTATTTTGTTCAATAGGGTAAAACACCCTTTTAAACGCTTAACCCAAATTAATATTGATACCTACCATGATTGAACGAGTGTGTTTTAGCCCGTTTAAATCACCGACGAAGGTTGATTACAAACTCATTGACTAAAAACTGCGTACAACCAAATTCCATTAACCTTCATCGATATTGTCCACGTAAATAAGTTGAACCATCATATAGCACTTACCGAGAATGTAAAACCAATTGTAGGGAAGTAAATAGTCGGCCTATTCCCAAAATGAGAATCCAACACGACAGAGGCAAGGTTCACACCCACACGACCCTAGGCATAAATGGCAGCAAAGAAAGTGTTAGAAGGAAAATTACTACACAGAGTATAAGGAGAGAACAAAGAAGAATTCAAGCACCCACCGATTGTTCAAAGATCAATTGTAAAAGCTTTAAGCAAAAGTAGGGAGAGAGCAATGCAATAACGATCAAAGTATTAATGGTGGAAGGATGACAAGAAGAGAGGAGAAGAGAAAGGGTATTTGGCAAGTTATCAAAAGGAAAGGAGATGATAAGAGGAGCGATTGGAAAGGCAAGAAGTGCAGAAAAGAGAAGGAAAGTTATTTGGTCAACAACAAACCAGAAGAGGGAGGGAGAAGGTAAAATAGTCGATCAAGAAGAAAAATCGAGAGACAAAATTTGTCAAATCCCAAAAGTGTTAAGAGGGAAAGAACTAATGGTAAAAAATGAATATACAAATTAGAAAACCCGAGAGGAACCCCGATACTATTCGACCACCAACCAAAAAGAAAATAGCTAAAAACAATCAAAACCGATAGTTTGAGAGAAACAACACCTTAGCTGAACTTCTTGAGTGCCATAAACCCAAATCAGCACACTACCTCTTCTCTCCCCAACTCCCCACAATTTTCTCCTAAAATCCCTCCTCACATCACTCAACCTAATCATTATCCAAATCCCCCCAAAATCTCCTAGCTTTACTCCTCAAATCACTCACCCAATCCGTCCATAACTCTTTCCAACATACTCTTCTCAACTACCCATTCAAACTCCATTCAAACACTTCTATTTGGATCAACTTAGGACACTTGCACAACACTTGTAGCAAAATAAAATCCACTGTGAAATCCAAGACTCAAACCTCAGACCCCCTGGAACACTCCACACACCACTTACCCCTAAAACCAGTAGGCTTTTTATGTCAAGTTTTGCCCAATTTTATTTAAAAGCCTAGTTTTCTAAAGCCAAGGGTTTATTCAATTAAAACAAATTTTTTTCCAAATGCCAAGGTTGAACCCAGGAATTCTCAGGCACTCCCAGAACACATAACCATTGAAACAGATACACAGTTGCGTAACACAACACACAAAAAAATTACTAAAGATTTAGGGCGTTACAACTCTACCCCCTAAAAGAAAATTTTGGCCTTAAAATTTACCTGTCAAAACAGATGAGGGTATTTTCGTCGCATCGCCTCCTCGATTTCCCACGTGGCCTCCTCAGAACTGTGATTACACCAAAGTACTATAACTAGTGGGATAGACTTTTTTCTCAAAACTTTTACATCACAGTCTAAAATTTGAATCGACTCCTCCTCGAAAGTAAGATCCGGTCCAACCTCAATCTCCTCAGTTGAGATAATATGCACAAAATCAGAGCGATAATGCCTCAGCATGAAAAAGTGGAACACATCGTGAATCCAGTCCAACTCTGGAGGTAACTCTAGCTGATAGGTCACCGGTCCCACACGTTTCAGTATGTGGTAAGGCCCAATGAACCTAAGGCTTAGCTTACCCTTCTGTCCAAACCTCAATATCTTCTTCCATGGCGACACTTTAAGAAAAACAAAGTCCCCCACAGAATACTCAATCTTCTTATGTTTTAGATCTGCATATGACTTATGTCTTTCTGAGGCTACCTTCAGTCGATCCCGAATCAGTTTACCTTTATCCTCGATAAACTAATTTAGGTCCTAGAACTCGGCGCTCACCCAACTCAGTCCAACATGAGGGAGTACGACACCTACGACCATATAACGCCTCGTAAGGTGCCATTTGTATGCTAGACTGATAGCTATTATTATAGGAAAACTTTGCTAATGGAAAGTAATCCTCCCAACTGCCACAGAAATCTATCACACAACTTCTTAACATGTCCTCCAGTATCTGAGACACCCTCTCTGATTGACCGTCTGTCTGAGGATGGAATGCAGTACTGAAGTCTAACCTTGTACCCAGTGTTTCATGCAGCTTCTTCCAAAATTGAGACCTGATACGGGGATCCCTATCAGAAATTATGGAAACCGGTACCCCATGCAGTCTCACTATCAAAGCCATATACGGCTTAGCTAGCTTCTACAATGAATAATCAGTACAGACTGGTATGAAATGGGCAGATTTGGTCAATTGATCCACGGTGACCTATACTGAATCCTTTTTAGATGGCGTTAGGGGTAGCCCACTGGCAAAGTCCATAGTCACTTTTTCCCATTTTTAAAGCAGAATCTTAACCGGCTGAAGCAGCCCTGAAGGTAACTGATGTTCAGCCTTAACCTGTTGACAAGTTAAACATTTACCCACAAAGTCAGTAACCTCATGCTTAAGACCTGGCTACCAATATAACTCATGAAGGTCTTAGTACATCTTATTTCTTCCGGAATGCATAGCAGAAGGGCTACTATGTGCCTCTCGTAGTATAGACTACCTCAGTTTAGTATCTTTCAATACACAAACTCTCCCACAAAAATAGAGTACCCCTTCGCTATTCAGTCCAAAATTTGAAGTACCACCACTCTTAACTTGTTGAAATCGAGGACCCAGTGACTCATCCTCCAACTGTTTACCCTTAATCTGCTCAATCCACATAGGTTTAAGTTGGAGCTCAACCAACAGACTACCATCATCAAATAAAGCTAAGTCGAGCGAACATCGCCTTCAGATCAGTCATAGCCCTATAGCTCAGTGTGTCAGCTACCACATTGGTCTTACCAAGATGGTATTCAATTGAACAATCATTGTATTTTAGCGGCTCAATCCATCTACGCTGTCTAAGATTCAGCTCCTTTTGAGTGAGGAGATACTTCAGGCTCTTATGATCAGTGTCAATGATACACTTCTCACCATATAAGTAATGCCTCCAAAGCTTAAGTGCAAATACCGGTACAGCTAACTCCAAGTCATGCGTCGGATGATTTGCCTCATCGGTCTTAAGTTGACGCGATGTATAAGCCACCACATTACCTTCTTGCTTTAACACACATCCCAGATTGACATGTAACGCATCGTTATAGACAGTGAATTCTTTCCTAGAACCTGGCTGTATCATTACATGGGCCTCATTCAGAATTTTCTTAAGCTTCTCAAAACTCTCTTGCTGAGCTTCAGTCCATTTAAATGGTACACCCTTACGCAATAGCTTAGTCAGAGGTTCAGCAATCAACAAAAACCCCTCAATAAATTGTTAGTAGTACCCTACCAAACCAAAAAAACTTCAAATCTCAAATACCGTCTTAGGCAACTTCCAATCTAGAACAGCTTCAATTTTCTGAGGATCCACCCTAATCCCTTCAGCAGATACCACATGACCCAGAAATGTTACCTCTCGTAACCAGAATTCACACTAACTGAATTTGGCATACAGTTGTTTCTCCCTTAGAATTTGTAGAACAACTCGGAGATGTGCATCGTGTTCATCTTTAATTTTTGAATACACCAGAATATCATTTATAAACCCCACCACGAACCAGTCTAGATAAGGTTGGAACACTCGGTTCATCAGATCCATAAAAGCTACTGGTGCATTCGTTAGCCCGAACGGCATCATTAGGAACTCATAATAACCATAATGAGTCCTAAATGTTGTCTTGTAAACATCATTCTCTTTCACCATTAATTGATGGTACCCCGATCAAAGATTAATCTTAGAGAAAATCAAAGATCCACGAAACTGGTCGAACAGATCGTCTATCCTCGGTAGGGGTAATTATTCTTAATAGTAAATTTATTTAGTTGCCGGTAGTTGATGCACATATGCTTGGATCCATCCTTCTTTTTCACAAATAAAACTGGTGCTCCCCACGAAAACACACTAAGGCGGATGAACCCTCGATCCAGTAATTCTTAAATCTGAGCCTTAAGCTCCACTAGCTCCTTTGGTGCCATTCTATATGGGGCGATGGACGCAGGAGCTATACTAGACAAAAGCTCAATCCCAAACTCAACTTTACGGTATGGAGGTAACCCCGGTAGCTCATCAGGAAACACGTCCAGAAAGTCCTTAACTGTTCTGATATCTTTAATAGAAGAAACCTCAAAATCAAAAATACTGATGTAGGCCAGATACGCCTCACAACCCTTATGAACCAACTTCTCGGCCCTTAGTGCAAAAATCACATTTGACAGATAATTCTGATGCTCTCCAATTACCACTACCTTTTCACTCTCCGCGGTTTTTAGTACCATCTGTTTGGTAGCACAGTCCAAGTTCATCCAATGTTTAACTAACCAGCCCATTCCCAGTATTAAATCGAATTCTCCGAAAGGAAGTTCCATTAAATCTACCACAAAGATAGTTCCTTGAACCTCTAAAGGCACATCTCTAAACAATTTATTTACCTTCACAGACTGTTCTAGTGGACTCAACACAGTTACCTCTCTCGCAGTACTTTAACCATTAAACCCAAAGTCTTAGACACATTGCATGCCATATAAAAGTGAGTAGAACCAACATCAATCAATGCAGTATAAGGTACATTATAGATAAAAATGTACCTGTGATAACATCTAGGGCATCTCTGTCCTCTCGACGACGTGTAGCGTAAACCAGAGTTGGCTGCCTCACCTCAGTATGGCCAGCATCTCTGCCCGGTGCTCTACGACCATGACCCATACCATTTCCACCTTTGGCCTAACAACAACCTCTTGGTGGCTGCTGGCCACCCCCTTAGTGACTGTACATTGCCTATACCAGTAGCTTGTATCTGTTCGGGCCTCTGTGGACAATCTCTAATTCGGTGCTCTAATGATCCGCACCTCAAGCATGCCCCAATCCGTTTCCTGCACTCGTCCTGATGGCGTTTCCCACAATCAGCACAGGGTTACGATCCAGTAGCAACAACAGGGGGCCCAACTCTGATTGGCCCATCAACTCTGGCCTTCTTCTTAGGCCTCATAAATAAACTTGAGGGCTCTGAATCCCTCTTATTCCTACCTCTATCCTTTTCACGTGCGCTTCACATCCTTGGCAATTTTTGCCTTCTCCACTAAGGTAGCAAAATCTAGCTCCCTTTGTGGAGCTATCAAAACTCGTAGACTATCTTTGAGGCCATCCTCGAAATGAACACAACGTTCATATTCAGTTGCCATCATGCCTTGCTCATAGCGGCTTAATCACAAGATTTCCACCTCATACTCAGCTACTGATTTATCCCCTTGAATCAAATTCAAAAACTTCCTCCTCTGGGCATCTACGTAACTAGCGTCCACATATTTTCCTTGAAAAGTAGTCTTGAAAAATTCCTAGGTTAACCGGTCAGGCTGAGTACCCTCTTTAATCGTAAGCCACCATTTATAGGCTTCATCTTGCAGCACTGACACTGCACCTTTTAGTTTCTGCTCAAGGGTGCAGTCGAGGTCATCCATGATCCTCCCTGTGGTATCAATCTAATATTCAACCACATTAGGGGCAATTCCAGCAATACCCCTAAAAATCTTAGCCCCATTGGCCCAAAGTCATTTTGTAACCAACCCACGGCCCACAGTACCAGTATTGGGCCCAGCGACTCTCTCCAGAATTCTCAACATGGCTTGGGACAGGGCGTATTCCTCAGCCGCTCAATTGTGAGACCCAGTCTCAGTCTCAGGTGAAAGTGGTGCCTCTCTAGCTTCAACGTTGGCCTGTGGCCTGATGATGAAGACCCAGCCTGAGGACCTCCACGGCCTCTGGCGTGGTCTCTTGTACCCTTTCCACGAGTACCTTTGGTGCGCATTATCAATTTACGATTTTATCTTTATTAACAATTTTATGCATTAGTTTATAGTTCCAGTGTTTATTACAGGATATTTTATGAAAAGTAATTTCAGTATTTCAGTGTTCGTTTTCGTAGTTCGCTATCTTACTATAGTTTTAGTTTACCCTAAACAGATTACTTCAATACAGTCTACTATCTATAGTAGTCTCAGTATTTCAGTTTAAACAAACATTAGTTTTAAAGGACTTACAGAATCAGCACTGGAGACTCGGTAGACTACACATTCAGTAAAATCATTATAAAATACCCTCTAGTCATGTGAAACAGTTTTTTTGAAAATTTTGAGTTCTTAGAGAAAACCAAAATCCACACTCGAGTTTTGCAACCTAGATCTGATACCACTAAATGTAACACCCCAAACCCGGCCTAGATGTTATGGCCGAATCTGGCGATGCCTCATTAAAGTGCTTTTCATAAAATAAAGTTTCGTTGAAAAAAACCCCATTCTATGTTAAACCTCTTTGTAATCTTAACTAATATTCAGGTCGTCTTGTTCATTATTAAAACTCAAGTTGTTTAGCAAAAAGTTAATCATTTTAGATCATAGTTACCTTTTAAAAGGTTGTTTGTTAAAATGTACAATGACTTGAAGAAAATATATTGGTGGGACGGTATGAAAAGAGATACTTCTGAGTTTGTTGCGAGATGCTTAATTTGTCAACAAGTAAAAGCTGAACACCAAGTGCCTTTAGGATTACTACAGCCTACCATGGTTCCCAAGTAGAAATAGGACCGAATTACCATGGATTTTGTATCGGGCTTACCTTTGACACCGAGTAAGAAGGATGCGGTGTGGGTCATTGTTGATCGATTGACGAAGTCGGCTCATTTCATCCCGGCACGTTCTGACTTCTCGTTTGATAAACTGGCTGAGCTATATATTTCTGAAATTGTGAGACTTTACGAAATACCCTTATCGATCATATCAGATAGAGATCCGAGGTTTACCTCACGGTTTTGAAAAAGGTAGCAAGAAGCCTTTGGCACAAGGTTGAGTTTTAGTACTGCTTTCCACCCACAAACTGATGGTCAATTTGAGAGAGTGATTGAAACCTTAGAAGATATGTTGAGATGTTGTGTTCTAGAATTCCAAGGTAGTTGGGAAAAATACTTACCTTTGGTTGAGTAACAATAGTTTTTAGACAAGTTAAAAAATGGCACCCTACGAAGCGTTGTATGGTCGAAAGTGTCGAACTCCCTTGTATTGGACAGAGCTCAAGAAAAGTAAATTGCAAGGGGTTGACTTGGTTAAGGAAACCGAGGACAAAGTGAAAGTAATTAAAGATTGTTTAAGAGCGGCAACGGATAGACAAAAGTCTTACGCGGATTTAAGAAGAAAAGAAATTGAGTTTCGAGTGGGTGATAAGGTATTTTTGAAAGTATCCCAATGGAAAAAGGTTCTGAGATTCGATAGGAAGGGTAAGTTAAGTCCTCGCTTCATAGGACCTTACGAGATCACCAAAAGGATAGGACCAGTAGCTTATCAGTTGGCTTTACCGTCGGAGTTGGAAAAGATCCATGACGTATTCCACGTGTCTATGTTGCGTCATTATAGATCGGACCCCTCTCATGTGATATCACCGACAGAAGTTGAGATTCGACCGGACATGACTTATGGTAAAGAGCCGATCAAGATCTTGGATCGAGAAGTCAAACAGTTGAGAAAAAAGAATATCACCTTAGTAAAAGTGTTATGGCATAGGCATGGGATAGAAGAGGCTACATGGGAGCCCGAGGAAGCCATGAGAAATCAATACCCGCACTTGTTTACCGATAAGATTTTCGAGGACGAAAATCCCTAAGAGGGAGAACTGTAACATCCCGAATTAGGGCTTAGTCAGAATAGTGGTTTCGAGACCACAAATCTGAGAAAGCAATAATTATTTTATGGATGTTACGAGGTCCATGATATATATACATGCGTGTGTGAAACTATTGATGATAAATTTTACCGATAAAGTGTCCAATTAAGTTATTAGGACTAAATTGCAATAAGTGAAAAACATGTGTTCTAGTTGATTTAAGGGCTTCATTGTGATAAGATTTGAAAATTGAAGTCCTTATTTGGAAATTAGACCATTATATGTCATTATGGACAAAAATGGACATAGGAGGGATAAAATATTAAAGTTATAATGGAAGGGCGTTTTGGTCTATTGGTTAATAAAACAATTAAAAGGGAAAAATGTCAAAATTTGTGTCCATCTTCATCCTCTTTGGCTGAATTTCACAAGAAGCCATAGCTAGGGTTTCTTTCATCTTTCAAGCTTAAAGTAAGTGCATTCTATCTCCGTTTTTAATGTTCTTTATATTTTTGAAATCATCGTAGCTCGATTTAGCTATTTCTACCTTTAATTTGAGCTAGGGTTCATGTTCAAAAACATATCCATAAATGACATGCTTGTGCTTTGATGTCTAATGAAAGAATATAGAGGTTTGAGGTGTGATAAACAACTTTTACTAGGTGGTTTTGGTGAAATTGATAAAAAGGACCTAATTGTAAAAGTTGTAGAAACTATGTGTAAATGTGTAAATAAATAAAAATTGTGGGTTGGTATAAGAGGGAAAATGATTCGGCTAGGTTTGAATAATAAGGAAAATGAGTACTTTTCATTTTACGAGCCTAAAGGTAATTTTGTAATTTTATAAAATTTTAGGGGCAAAATTGTAATTTTGCCATATCGTGATTTTTAGACTAAAATGAATAATGTGCATATTAAATAAGCTAAATGTGCTATTATAGATCAAGAGGGACAAGGGATAGACCTTGACCGAAGAAAAGGCAAGTTGTGGACTAAATCACAAATTTGCCATATTTTGCACTGAGGTAAGTTGTGTGTAAGTAATTCAACAACTCCAATATTACGTATTTAATATTTGACATTATATAATACATGTATGTATGCTTTAATAAAATTGACTTGTGATGATCCAATGGAAGTTTAGTGATAGCCTCGTGTCTCAGAAGCCCGGGTGACCCAAAGGAATACTTAGGACTTGGATGTCGTGACACCATGCTAAATGTGCCTGTGTAAGACCATGTCTGGGACATGGCATTGGTGATGATATATGTGCCTGTGTAAGACCATATCTGGGACATGGCATCGATATTGATATGTGTGCCAGCGTAAGACCATGCCTGGGACATGGAATCGGCGATGATATGTGTGCTAGTCTAAGACCATGTCTGGGACATGGAATCGACGATGATATGTGGATTCATGTAATACTATGTCGGGGACATGGCATTGATACTTTAGTATTCCAGTCGTTCAACAGGCCATTCAAGATGTTGGGTTAATAAGTGGAGTGATATGACTAAGAATGTACGGTACAGGTATGTACGTAAGCTTCATGAGTATTGAACTCGATTCATGATGGGAAATTTAGCATAAGTAGAAAGGAGTAAGATAAGCTTGATGTTTAATGAAATTTAATGTCATTTTTGACTACGGTCATGTGTGTAGTATGATATTGTAGTGATAATTGATAATATGTTTAATCCATGAATATCTTGACTTATGTTGTTATTTATTTATATGCAACTTACTAAGCCCTGTGCTTACCCTTCTCTCCCTTCCCTTTTCTTTTAGCATCGTCAAGCTAACTCGGGGATCGTGGACGTCGAAGCTTGAGTCACACTATCAACAAATCTTTTGGGGTACAATTAGTTTACTTAAGTATGGCATGTATAGGGGACTTAGTATTTTGTTATATGTGTCATATTTGTTAGCCAAAGTGATGGCTCCTTTTGGTATATTATTTTATTTTGTATATGGCCATGAAATATGGCTCATATTGATTATTGGGTTGAAATCCCTAAATATTGTTGCATGCATGAGATGTGTTATTATTTTTGTGATGTGTGCCAAATGGTTGATAAAATGTAGAATTTATGTTTGATGGATAAATGATGCCAATCGGTATGGTCACTATATTAATAAAGGTAAATAAATGTATTGAATGAACTTAACAAGTCAATGAGTCCTAATTAGGTAAACTTGATATGAGTTTATTATGTATGAGTTAAAGCCATGGATGTCTAAGTAAACATTTTATGCCTTGTCAACCACCATTGGCATATGGGTGTGTTGGGGTTGTTAAGGGAGACAGGAGGGCTTAGAAAATAGCCTTAAAGTTGTCCACACGAGTTGACACACGGGCATGTGTCTAGGCCTTGTGTGACACACGGTCAGCACCATGGGCGTGTAGTCTGGCCATGTGTTCCCTGGACCCTAGTTTTACAAGTCAGTATGCATGGTAGTAAGCACACGGGCAGAGACATAGCCATGTGTCTCGGTTGTGTGGAGGATACGACCTTAGGACATGGGCGTGTGCCCAGGCCGTGTGAAGTCTACACCTTAAATGCGAAACTTAAATTTTCCACTCGGCCTAGCACATGGGCGTGTGATATTAAATTTATGCTGACGTCATAAACAGAGAGTTACACCTGGGAACACGGGCGTGTCCTTGTGTCCACACGGGTGTGTGACCCTGTTTTAAGAAATTTTTTTCTAAAAGTTTACGGTTTAGTCCCGAATCGCCCCCGATGTATGTTTTAGGCCTCATAAGCCCATATAAAGGATGATATGCATGTTCTTGAATAAATTTTAAATTTGAACAAAATTTTATGGCCCGATTTTACATAGTAGTATATGCTCAAGTCCAGTAATACCTCGTATCTTATCTCGGCATTAGACACGGGTATGGGCTATTTCAGTGTAAGTACCAAAAGGACATGTAAAGGTATTTTTCTTTTGGTTATCCAGATATATTGGGATTTGGTGGTACCTTGAATATCCATCAAGGAAACAACAATAATCCTTTCCTACTAACCTATCAAGCATTTGATCAATTAAGGGATGTGCGAAATGATCTTTTTTGTTGCATCATTTAACTTTCGGAAATCAATGTATACTCTCCAACCAGTAACTATTCTTGTTGGAACTAATTCATTCTTGTCATTTTCAACCACTGTTAGGCTACCATTCTTTGGCACACATTGCGTAGGACTAACCCATTTGCTGTCAGAAATAGCATAAACAATTCTTACATCTAAACACTTAAGTAATTATTTTTTTACCACTTTGTTCATAGTTGGATTAAGTCGGCGTTGTGCATCCACTATCAGTTTTTTCCATTTTCTAATCTAATCCAAGATTGATTCTCTTAATATGAACAATTGTCCATCCTATGGCTTTTTTGTGTGTCTTTAAAACACTTAATGAAGCCTCTTCTTATTCTGAACTTAGCTCGATAGCCATAATTACTGGTAATGTATTTTGCTCTCCCAGATATTTGTATTTTAAGTGCTTCGGCAATGGTTTTAAGTCTAATTCCAAAGATTTAATAATGGACGGTATCATTTTTGTTCTACTTGTCTTTTACTTTGCCCTTACCGATCTAGCTAAATCGCTGTCTGAGCATTCACTTACTCACTATCATCCCATGTTTCTTCCTTTGATTCATATTCATGATTATCCAACTCTGCTTTAGTGGTCTCCAGTTTCTTGCACTTTTCCTCCTCTGTTTTTCATTTTTTTTCCATTTGTCGTACTCCTAATTATCGATGTATTCCACAGGAAAATTCATTGTCACTAAATCTTTCTAATATTTCCATTACTTTATTCTTGGTTTTCTTCTAGATACTTCCTCTAGTCATGATATCAAAATTTTTCTTGTTCTAACTATTCAATCCATCATAAAAATGCTGAATTTGAATTGCAAAATATAAGCCTCCACCCAACATTGATCTAACGAAGGTTTTAAATCTTTTCCAGGCATGTCCAATGTTTTAGTCATGTATTTTTTTAATTGAAATAGCTTCTCATAAAAACTAAGTACCTGAGTCATGGGGAGAACCAGATGAAGAAATAGTTGCACAAAATCAGTCCAAGTTCAATTGTATTTGGTGGAAGTTCATCTAGCCAGGCTTTGACTTTTCCATCCAATGCGAACGAAATTAGTAATAGTTTGATAGTGTTCGATGGTACTCCAGTGTAAGCGACTATACTGTATATATATTCAAATTATCATAAAAAGTCTGTTTTAGGATCATTAAATGTGACATTGTCAGCAATCCACGTTAGTAAAAAAAGATTTAGATTAAAGTACGAATTATAAATAATGGGATGAGTAATACTAGTTTGTAGCCAGTCTCTATAAAAAAATGTTCCTAGTGGTTGCATCATATTTCCTAGATTTTGAAGCTAAAAAGAAATGATGGAATGTTAGCAACCTCAGTCTTTCTGTAACATGTTTAACCCGTATCTATTGTCGAATAGGGTTAAAGGCATTACCGAACAAAATTGGCATGTTAACATTCATTTCATATGCATAAGATTTAAAGATCAATCATCAATATAGAGTCACTTATATAGTTCATCGAGACCTTAAACATGAATTAGAAAGGGGTCAGGAATAAATCGAACATATACAAAATTTCTCTAAAATTTGAACATTTTTCAAACAAGTATAGGTCACATGCTCGTGTGCCTCACACGGCTTTAGACACGCCCATGTGTCAAGATTGTGTCAAAACAAGGCATACATACTGACTTGTTCACATGGCCACAAGACACGCCCGTGTGCTTTGGTCGTGGTCAAATCTGATTTGGGCCACATGGCTAGCCACATGCTCATGTGCCTTGGCTGTGCTCAAGCCTAACTTACAATTGTAGGGTACCTAGGGGACACACGGCCGTGTAACATAGCCGTGTGTTACACACGGCTGAGACACATGCCCGTGTCCCTGCCCGTGTGGACAAAATAAGCTATTTGAATAGCCAAGTTGCCACCTCAAATGGGTCAAACCTATAAGTACCAAACCAAGCATCTTTACACAAAAATTTAAGCCAATTTCTATACCAAACCTTACAACACTCATGACATAACATTATCAACCATTTACATGCTTATAAACTCAACTCAATTGTGCCAAAACATAAGACCAAATCATATCAAAACATATGGTCTCATAATCTCTAAACTCATGACCAAATCTCATACCAAAACTTAGCAAACTTACCATTTCTCTTACCCATTCATGAACACATCAAATAGATTGTTTTGCATCACATTTCATATACCAAAATCAAAACATAAACACAACCATAGCAAACCATATCACATGGCTAAATATAAACATTACAAAACCTATCCAAAGTACTTCTAGCCTATACATGCCATACTTTACTAGATACATTTTCAAAAGGTACCAAAATGAGATTAGATTGTGTGGTGACGATCCTCGGCGATCCCCAGGCTTACAATAGTTTTGATATCTATAAGAACAATTTAAACAGACACAGAGTAAGCTTTCAAAAGCTTAGTAAGCTCGTACCAAAAATCATCAACAGTTTATAAATTTTAATTCTCAATTTAGCTATCAATTCTATTCCAACACCATTCATATATTTATACCAATTCACTAAACTTCATATACATAACATCATCTATCACATAGGTACCCTACATACCTGAACCTTCCCGTATTTATTCATTTTCATTCTCATCTCTCGTTCAGATATTTTAAGACTTTCTAGAGATTATTCATGCTTTAACATCCGCACACTTATTGCGTTAAGGGTTAGCTGAAGCTAGAACGATTCCGCACACTTAGTGCCATTTCAATTAACCGAAGCTATCTCGGTATCGCACACCTAGTGCCTTAGATAGCTTAAGGTATTTTGAATCACACACTTAGTGCCAAATACACTTGATTTATCATCGTATACAACCATAATCAACTATATATACAATCTTTGTATAATCCAAGCATCAAAAATATATTTGTAACATCATGTTTGACGTACGAAATTACCTCGTATTCGGAATTGTTGACTCAGACTGTTTACTCTATAGTCTTCAATTCCCTTAGTCTAAGTCTGAATTCTTCTTTTCTTGGTCTATATGTATTCAAAATTAATCCTTTTATTCACTAACTCATTCAAACCAATCCATATACACACAATTAGGGCACTTTGCAAACTAACCATCACATTTTCACATTTGGACACTTTAGTCCCCAAATCACAAATCACAAAATACACATAATTTTCTTGTACACAAGCTTAGCCGAATTCTACTAGTACTCATACTAGTCCACACATTTCATTTATTTGACATTTTAGTCCTTCAATTTCTCATTTTCTCAATTTAGTCAATTTTACTTAAAATCATCAAAAATCCAAAGACAAAACATGTAAACCCAACATAAAACTTTCATTTATCAACAACTAACTCTACAAAGCTCATAATTTCATCAATGGTATATTTCAAAATCATCATCAAAATTAGAAATTGAGGCATGGGTTTGATAGTATACGAAGCAACGATTACAAAAACGTAGAAATTATCAAAAACCAATCAAAACACATACCTTAATCAATGAAAATCAAGGTCGAGCCCTAGCTTGTATTTCTTTTCTTTTTCTTTTGATGATTTCGACAACATAAGCATGAAATGAGCTTATTTTAAGCTTTTGTTTTATTTAAATGACATATAATCTAAATGACAATTTTTCCCTTTTATTAAACCATTATAAATTCACATATATTAAGGCTATAAATGCCCATTATACATGTAAATGGCATAATAACCACATAAGGACCTCTCAATTATAAAGCCAATTCAAATAGGCACTTTTAACATCTAGCACACAGCTTTTACATTTTAAACTATTAGGTCCTTTTTATTAAATAAATCATAGAAACATTCAAATTTTCATACGTGACTTTCACACATGCTAATTCACACATCATAAACACGGGAAATAATATTTAAACATTTCTCTGATGCAGATTTGTGGTCAGGAAACCACTATTCCGACTAGGATCTAAACCGGACTATTAAAATATGTATCTATAACCTAAAATTTTCCTAATTATTCTATTATCATGCAAAAATAAAAACTAATATAGTGACGTTGCCTTTCTAGGAATAGTGCCAACAACTTGACCACCTCCAGATGTACCAATGCCCAGAGTAGAAATCCTACACAAAAGATGTGGAAAAGAATTATTTGCAAGTATACGGATCAAGTTGTAATATAGTTATAATGGAGTAGGTAAGTACTTTGAGGATCGTACCCATGAGAGGTGGGCACTAAATTAATTCTAATTTAAACATAAATAAATCTAATTAATACTCTAATCAGATTATAGTATGAAGAATTAAATAAAGGGTTTTTTGATAAATTATAAAAATAATACGAAAGGAAATAAAAGCAAATAAATGAAAAACAAGAAATAAAATAAGCAAATATGTATCAAATTTCAGTAGTCATAATCAACTGTTGTCTCGGGCTTTCTTGTTCTATCAACTAGTCAGTACCTCAACAAGATCTTCTGATGCGTCCACTAAAATATTGAGTCAGGAAGAACTACTTCTTTTCTGACCTCACAGTCCAGACCGATTTAGGTTTAAGGTGTTCACAGATAGGCCATACCAAATTTGGGTTAATTCCCACCTTGATGACTTCTTACGGTTGTCAGGATTAGAGTTTTAGGTTTTTCCTTTCCTGAACAGCTGATCTGTTAGGAAATTTGTAACTGATAAACTGTAATTTATACATATTTCTATCCCATGCTTCGCATATTTTATGGATGCTTTTTTCCTTAAAATTGGTGAATTCGATGCTCCTAATGCCTTAATTTCATATTTTATACTTAGGTGAGTATAGAAGAGTGAAAGGAACGAGAAACGGGCCAAAAACAGAGAAAATAAGCCAACGTATGAAATCAACACGGCCTGGACCTCCTCACACGGGACCGCACGGCCCTGTCTATTTGGAAGAATCGAAGCATGACTCACATGGGTGGACCACACGCCCGTGCCTATTTAACAGGCTTGACCACGGCTTGAAGTAATCGCACACGGGCGTGTCCCTGCTGAGCCCAAGTTTAGTCCAATTCAGAAAAGGCCAATTTTGAGGGTTCTTAGGCATTCTAAAGCCTATAAATACACCCTAGAGGAGGAGGAAAAAAGGGAGGCACAAAGGAGGAGGCAGGGAATTGCTCAAGGAAAGCCGATTGATCCATCTCAGAAGCCAGATTCATCATCAAGACTGAAGATATCTCCTCAATTTCCCTTCAGGAGTATTGGGTTTTTCTTTATGTTTTGTATTCATTAGTCTTCTGAGATGTTTACCTTTTTAGTTATGAACTAAAACCCCTAAATACCTAAGGGGAATGAAACCTAAGACAAATCTTGTTATTATTATCTGAATTGTATGATAAATATTTGACTTGTTCGTAATTATGTGTTCTTAATTCTTGTTTTGATATTGCAGGATATTGATTCAAGTTAAGCTCTTATTCAGAGGAGGAATAGACTCTGTCTAAGACTACATTTGTCATAATTAAGTGGAGTTGGTTGCGCGCCTAGAGATAGGGTGACAAGATTTTACCGGATTAGGGTGAAACCTAATAAGGTGATCCATAGATCGAGTTAATGCAACCCTAGGGAGTTAATTAGAAAGAGATTTTAATTATTCAACATAGGGTTAGATGTTGTTAGTCTCGAGAGGGATAATAATATAACTTAGAGATTTCTATGAATCAAGTCAAATTAATAAATCGTTCGATTCAGAGTAAAATAACAAGTGAAGTCTAGGTGGATTTTTCCTTAGGTATTGTCTTAATTCAATCGTTTTTCCAAAAGTAATTCCCTAATTCTATTTTCTGTGAATTCTTAGTTTAGTTAATTAGTTAGTTAAAACAAACCTCATTAGTCTTAGGCTAGATAATAGAAAGGCAGTCATTACTAGTACTTTTAGTTCCTTTGGGTTCAACAATCCGGTCTTGCTAAAGCTATACTACTGTTCGATAGGTACATTTGCCTTCATCATGATAATAGTTAGTTTCAAGAATGATTCATTATAAATATTTAAAACCTGTCACAAATATCACTATCAAGTTTTTGGCCCTGTTGCCGGGGAACTAAGATATTAGGAACACTTGATTTTTATTACTTTAGCCATTTACTTTTACTGCAATTTAAATTTTATTCTAATTTTTATTACTAATTCTTTCTTTTCCCTTTTTCTGGCAAGTTCCTATAGTTTATGACTAGAAGAAACCCGTCAGGACCATTGCTTTTTGATAGTGAGATCGATCGCACAGTTCACAGAAACCAAAGAGAAATAAGACGAAGCTTACGTTACACAGAAGAGCAAGAGGAAGATACTTCAACCACCACCAAGGAGATCGCTGGGAACCAAGAAAATCTGCTACCTCCTACAATTGTTGTTAATCAAAATCCTGCTCCGCGCACTATGCATGATTATGCTAAACCTTCTTTAACAGGAACTAAATTGAGCATAATTAGACCTGTTGTAGCTGCGAATACTTTTGAACTGAAACCTTGTAACACCCCTCACCCGTATCCAACACCGGAATAGGGATCAAGGCATTATTAGATTTAAACATTCATAAACATACAAAATTGGGTCACTAATTAAAACTTCTAGAACATATGCATATCGTCCCTTATAGAGGCCATCAAGGCCTATACCCTACATTAAGGCAGTTCAGGACAAAGTCGAAAACATTTGGTAAACTTTAGGAAACTTAATAAATTTCTAGCATTGGAGTGTCACATGCCAGTGTAGGTGGGCCATGTGGACTCACACGCTCATGTGACTTGGGGCATGCCCATGCCCTTAGCCCGTGGGACTGTCTTTGGGACACGGCTATGGCACGCGCTCGTGTGACCTACTCGTGTCTTGTACTAACTTAAAATTTTAAGTGCAGGGCACACACAGCCATAACATACACCCATGGGAGGGAACCGTGTGTCACACATGGCCTAGACACACGCCTGTGTATCCAACCATGTGGACCCTAATAGGCTATTTTCCAAGCCTTAAAGTCACCCTTTTCTACTCCTTATACCATTATACTATGTTTACTAACTTATAAATTAAACATCCATGTTCAGGGCATTAACAACTTATTACCATATCACACATTTATCCCATGGCCATGACCACCTCGAATGGTCCTAAGGAATTCACCATGTATATATGCCTTATACTTCTTATACATAGTGAACAAGCATAATTACAAATCCCCATTACAAGGCATTTACACATATCATGGATGAATAGGGTTACAAGCCAAAACCAATATAAGCCACATCTCATGGCTACATACAACAAATCATTATAAGCCAATACATTTGGCTAATCACAACAACATCGATCATAGAAAAACTAAGTCTCTATACATGCCACTCACTTGAACATGTTTAACATATACATGTCAATACTCCAAGGGTAAAGGCTCGATAGTGTGATGCTGCCTCCGACAATCTCCAACCCCGAGCTGACCTGTCAAAACGAAAAAGATGGAAAGGGGGAGTAAGGTTTATGCTTAGTAAGTCCATATGAAAATAATAAGCATTATAATAACATGTTTCCTTAGGTAAAATAACTATAATTATGCTTTTATTCATATTCTAGTCAAGTTGTCTACTCGAGTCATAGTCGATAAATTATTCATAACTCGAGCTACGAAACTCCAAATTAATATCAGTTAATTTTCCCAGAAACTAGACTCATATCTCTTTGCATTATAAAATTTTAGAATTTTTGGTCCAACCAGTAAGTACAGTTTATTATTCAATGTCTCCCCTATTTTGCTATTTGACAGCTTCGACCTTTCTTCACTAAAATTTATTTAACTCATAGTATGATACTCGTTAATGTTCCCGTTTCTTTATCCTAAAAGTAGACTCATCAAAGATTTCATTCATATGAATTTTAGCTAATAATTATATTTGTACAATTTCTAGTGATTTTCCAAAGTTGAGACAGGGGAGTCTGAAATCACTCCGACTCTATCTCACAGGAATTCAAATGTCTCATGATATAGAATTATTTTGCTTTCAACATTTCCTTTATGTGAAACTAGACTCATTAAGCTTTAATTTCATATTTTATTAAGCTACTAACTCAATTTCTACTATTTTTAGTGGATTTTCAAAATTAGACCAATGCTGCTATATCAAATCTATCTTGGTACAACAAGATAAAAACCATCACAAATTTGTCATAGAAATTATTCTCATAAATATCTTTCATTTGCACCATCATCATAAGTCCATTTCATTTCACATGTCAAACATGTGCTCATGGGTTTTGAGTACTTACCTATGTTATCATTTAGCACTGGACTCGTCCAAACATGACAACTCACATGCATCATAATATTATGATATAACATACATTATGTATCATGGCAAGAACCTTTTTATTTCATTTCTCATATTAATCTCGTTGAATTTCTCGGAATCTCGATGGATATCCCACTCACCGTCAATTCATAAAAGTCATCATTTCATATTCGTACTCCCGTGAACCTCACATCTGACTGCAGGATTACCAGTCCAGGTTAAATCCCCCTGTAATATAAACTCATGAGTGATGTCGGGATTACCAGTCCAGGCTAAATCCCTTATAACGACAAGCACTTTTAATAAGCTCGGGTCTGAATTACCAGTCAAAGCTAAATTTAAACCCCAATCGAATTACCCATCTGGGCTAAATTTTTAATACACACATATTCTTCGGGAGGCTCGATCACTTAAGGAACACCTGTTCGGGCTAGATCCTTTCTATATTTGAGATCAACGGATTACCCATCCGAGCTAAATCCTTTTCTGCAACACATGCAGAATCTCAAATCATGTAAGCCATGGTTTATCCATCGAATTTCCATTTTTATTCAACCGAGATTTTTCTCTTTCCATCAAGTATCTCATTATGCATAGCTACTCATGCCATGTACATCCAATTCAACACATTTCCATGTTTATTTAAACATTAGTCCATAAGATAAACATGGTATTACATATAATTATAATTTGGCATTTGTTACAATATATAATCTTCATATAAACTAAATAAATATCCATCACACAATGTTAACACATCAATTTAAGTTCAAGTATGAACAATAATATTATTGCATTATCATTGACATATGAACTTACCTTGGTTTCGAGTACGTCTATTTATTTCGAGTTTGCGCTTAACCTTGTTCAACCTCATTCTAAGACTGAATCTTGTTTACCTTGATCTAATATATAGCCTAATAATTAGTCAAACTATTCATATGGGTCTAAAAATCATATTTTACAAATTTACATTTTGACCCCTAAACTTTTGCATATTTTCACTTTTTCCCCAAAGCTCAGAAATTAAACTTCATCCTATTTTCTTATGTTTTATGACATGATGATAATTTTTCATAACTATGATAGCCCCCAATTTCCACTAAATTACCCATAATTTTACAACTTTTACAAAACGGTCCTTTCAGACGTTTTCATCGAAAACCGCTGAGTAAAAGTCATTTATTAAACACCCAACACTCATTTTCTACCATTAGACATCAAAATACAAGCATGTCATCCATGGGTAATTTTTTAAACACAAACCCTAGTTCAAAATAATGGTAAAAATAGCTAGAGCATGTTACCGGGATTAAAAAAATGTAAAGAACCTTAAAAATGGGGCTCGGGATCACTTACAAATGAGCTTGCAAGCTTGAACCAAACCCTAACCATGGCTTCCATGGGGGTTTCGGCTGGTACATGGAGAAGATGACCAAATTTTGGCTGTTTTGGCTTTTTAATTCTTTTAATTATTGGTTTACCAAAATGCCCTTAACTTAAAAATATTTTATTACACCCATTTCATGTCTATTTTTGTCCAACAATTAACTAATGGTCTAATTACCATTTAAGGACCTTCCATTTAAAGTTTCATAACAATTTGATACCTCTAACATGTAGAACTCAACTTTTGCACTTTTTACAATTTAGTCCTTTTAACCAAATTGAGTGCCCAAACGTCAAAATTTTCGAACGAAATTTCCACGAAATCATTCTGCGAAAACGTAGAACATAAAAATATAAGAAAAATAATTTTTTTTACTTAGGATTTGTGGTCCTGAAACCACTGTTCCGACTAGGCCCTAATTCGAGATGTTACATTTCTCCCTCTTTAAGGATTTTTGTCCTCGAAAATCTTACCAAAAGAGTGGTTTAGTTCCTCATAATCTTTACTATCTCATAATTTGTGCTAAAGAACCTTTGAATTTTTCCTTCATTAAAATCCAGGGTCTTATTTAGCTTTCCCAATAACTCATGATATATGATAGTCCGTATCCCAATCTAATTTATTGTGACTAGTTTCCCAAGAAATCTGATACTCTCATCAATACACGATTCCATTAACCCGTTGGGAAGATTTAACATTTACCAAGACAATTTGCGAATTTCATCATATGTCAACCAAAAATCCATACATCCTTTTCTTTTTCAAATAGAAATCCATAATCATCTCGTCCTCATTTCCATTCTAATATCACTACTGACGAAGATCGTTCTGATATCACCCGATATTCAGAAGTAGTCCTAAGAACCTTTCATGTATTCAATTACAAAGATTAGAAATGTCGAGTTCTAAACTCGATCATCAATATATTACTCTTGTCATTTTTCTTGCAAACTTTCTGGATAAGCCCGAAATTTTTATTTCAAGTACTTGTAATCAGATTCTTCCCTTCTCAGAAATCAGACAATAATCGACTTAAATCAATTTCACAATCTCAGACTCAATTCCCTTTAGGACAGTAGATACATTAGCCATCCTATTACTTTACTGACTGAGGACACATCACAATTTATCCAATAGCACATTATTGAAATTCAAGAAATTCTTATTTAGCACATACCCCATCGGTTCAAAGACTTTGGTCAATAACATTCTCGCTCATTCGAAGCTTTATTAACATGTAATTGACCATTCAACTTTCACAAGACGGAAACTTTATCATTCGGAACAGCTTTAAATCGTATCAGGGTCTCCTGAGATATATATATACACTTTCATTCAGACTATCTATCCTTTACCCAACGAGAGGTAAAATCTTGTTTACAGACATGAATATGTTATTTAATCTTTCAAATAATAATCAATCTAGCCTGAACCACTGAGTCGGTATTATTCATCAACAAATGACATTTTAAAAGATCCTCTTTTTCAGTCGATAGGACAGTTTGACATGAAACCATTCAAACTCACTTATCATACTAACTAAAGTCCCTTTCAAATGCATTAGCTCAATATAACTAAAATGCCTCAATTGAATGCATTAACTTTGATTAATTTACTCGAGGAAAGGAACCCATTATACAAACTGAAACTGCAATTTTCATCATGTATGCCTTTTCGATATTAGTTCTTTACACGAAGATTTAAAGAAATCCAGATACGGAGGTTATCACGTTACTATAATCAAAGTAGAACACGTTTATAATCGACATAGCCATCATAGGTTGAAGAACATACCCTTGGATACAAATGATCGTTGGTAATTTTACGAGATGAAGATAACAAGAAAAACAAAATAAAAAAATCCATGACAGAGAAATCCAAGATAAAGATATTCAAGGTACAGAAATCTAAGATACCATATCATAATGAAAGACCCAGAAAAATGTTCATAAGTAAGATGTGAAGGATCTTGATACTTCTTTAGAGAAAAGAAGTCCAGAAGAATACATCAATCCAACCTACTGGGATTAAATGCAATAAGGATAATTTATCTTCCCATATATGTATATCGAATAGAGCATCAATTTGGAGAAACAGATTTATATTATCGTGCATATTATTTCTTAAAGTCCTCTTAGATGGAATGTAATGATATGCCAGAGAGACATAGAGCAATACAAATTATGTACCAGTCAGGCCATCAATACTTTCGTCTATACATCGTGATTAGGAAGCACTCCCATAAGTCAAGGATTTTATCAGTAGGGCAGTAACCGTAAAAAAAATATTTCTGAGAACAGTTAAACATACATAATACCTCGAAAAAGACTGCAGTAATCTGGTATCTTACCTTTCAACATTATTTCTTCATTTATTTCTGCCATCGTAAATCTCACATTATGCTTCTCATTAAAGAAGTTCAGTTCTGAAGAAATTTCCAGTTAATACATTTCCCAACATCTTACCTTGTTAGTCCTGTCGTTATTTATCAACCCGATTTAATCTCTGATCGTGTTCATAACCATTTAATAGCTGAACCCTTTGGGATCATATTTATGGACTTATTCAATACGATTCCTTCACAAAACACCACTCTGGTAAGGGGGTGGGGTTACAAGATCGCTAACTTGTTTCTGATACTCATATACATATATCACTAGTTCATTATCAAAATAACATTTTCATAAACATATCATTCACTTCAGGCAAACTTTTATTCATGTTCATATGACAAGAACTTTTCAGTTATCTTATTTAAACAAGTATATTTAGGTATGCATTCTATGGATTTTGGACAGCCTACTAATCTCATTCATTCAATCCAACAAATTAGGCATATAACCTTTTATAAAGGCCAAACAAACATGTACAAATACATCACAGTTTAAACTTTCATCTCATATGTTATCGTGTACATATCATGAATTTTTATTCATACTATTCAAATTTTAAGCTCATCAGAACTGTACTTTACTCAAACGCCTTAGCTTCTCATCAAACATGGTCGGTATAGTTCGGTTGGAGGGCACCATTGTCTAAACGAAATGGCTCTTATACACGTCGAGAAACATCACACTATCACAGATTGGTGGCATGTATAGCTGAACTCTCACACATATGCTAGGTTAGTCCGAGAACCAACTAAACCATAGCTCTGATACCACTAAATCTAACACCCCTCACCCGCATCCAACATCAGAATAGGGCTCGAGGCATTGAACATTCATAAACATACAAAACTGAGTCACTAAAATTCGTCCAAAATTTAAAATTTCTAGAACATATGCATATCGTCCCTTATACAGGCCATCGAGGCCTATAACCTACATTAAGGCGGTCCGGGAGAAAATCGTAAACATTCAGTAAACTTTGGGAAACTTAATAAATTTCTAGCTTTGGAGTGTCACACGTCCGTGCAGGTGGGCCATGTGGACTCACACACTCGTGTGACTTGGGGCACGCCCATGCCCTTAGCCCGTGGGCAACACTGTCTTTGGGACATGGCTATGGCACACGCCTGTGTGACCTACCCGTGTCTTGTACTAACTTAAAATTTTAAGTGCAGGGGACACACGGCCATAACACACACCCATGGGAGGGAACCGTGTGTCACACATGGCCTAGACGCACACCCGTGTATCCAACCATGTGGACCCTAATAGGCTATTTTCCAAGCCTTAAGTCACCCCTTTCTACTCCTTATACCATTATACTATGTTTACTAACTTATAAATTAAACATCCATGTTTAAGGTATTAACAACTTTTTACCATATCACACATTTATTCCATGGCCATGACCACCTCGAATGGTCCTAAGCCATTCACCATGTATATATGCCATATACTTCTTATACATAGTGAACAAGCATAATTACAAATCCCCATCACAAGACATTTACGCATATCATGGATGAATAGGCTTACAAGCCAAAATCACTATAAGCCACATCTCATGGCTACATACAACAAATCATTATAAGCCAATGCATTTGGCTAATCACAACAACATCGATCATAGAAAAACTAAGTCTCTATACATGCCACTCACTTGAACATGTTTAACATATACATGTCAATACTCCAAGGGTAAAGGCTCGATAGTGTGATGCTACCTCCGGCGATCTCCAATCGCGAGCTGACCTGTCAAAACTAAAAAGATGGAAAGGGGGAGTAAGCTTTACACTTAGTAAGTCCATATGAAAATAAGAAGCATTATAATAACATATTTCCTTAGGTAAAATAACTATAATTATGTTTTTATTCATATTATGGTCAAGTTGTCTACTCAAGTCATAGTTGATAAATTATTCATAACTCGAGCTACAGAACTCCAAATTAATATCCGTTAATTTTCCCAGAAACTAAATTCATATCTCTTCGTATAATAAAATTTTAGAATTTCTGGTCCAGCCAATAAGTACAGTTTATTATTCAAAGTCTCCCCTATTTTGCTATTTGATAGCTTTGACCTTTCTTCACTAAAATTTATTTATGTCATAGTATGAGACTCTGTAATGTTCTCATTTCTTTATCCTGAAATTAGACTCATTAAAGCTTTCATTCATATGAATTTTAGCCCATAATTATATTTGTACAATTTCTAGTGATTTTCCAAAGTTGAGACAGGGGAGTCAAAAATCACTCCAACTCTGTCTCACAAGAATTCAAATATCTCATGATACAGAATTCTTTTGCTTTCACCATTTCCTTTATGTGAAACTAGACTCATTAAGCTTTAATTTCATATTTTATTAAGCTACTAACTCAATTTCTACTATTTTTAGTGGATTTTCAAAATTAGACCAATGCTGCTATATCAAATCTGTCTTGGTGCAACAAGATAATAACCATCACAAATTTGTCATAGAAATTATTCTCATAAATATCATTCATTTGCACCATCGTCATAAGTCCATTTCATTTCACATGTCAAACATGTGCTCATGGGTTTTGAGTACTTACCTATGTTATCATTTAGCACTGCACTCGTCCAAACATGACAACTCACATGCATCATAATATTATGATATAACATACATTATGTATCATGGCAAGAACCTTTTTATTTAATTTCTCATATTAATCTCGTTGAATTTCTCGGAATCTCGATGGATATCCCACTCACTGTCAATTCATAAAAGTCATCATTTCATGTTTGCACTCTCGTGAACCTCACATCTTACGATGGAATTACTAGTCTAGGTTAAATCCCCCCGTAATATAAACTCATGGAGTGATGTAGGGATTACGAGTCCAGGCTAAATCCCTTGTAACGACAAGCACTCTCAATAAGCTCGATTCTGAATTACCAGTCAAGGCAAAATTCAGACCCCAATCGAATTACCTGTCTGGGCTAAATCCTTAATACACACATATTCTTTGGGAAGCTTGATCACTTAAGGAACACCAGTCCGGGCTAGATCCTTTCTATATTTGAGATCAAAGGATTACCCATCCGGGCTAAATCCTTTTCTACAACACATGCAGGATCTCAAATCATGTAAGCCATGGTTTATGCATCGAATTTCCCTTTTTATTCAATCGAGATTTTTTTCTTTCCATCAAGTATCGCATTATGCATAGCTACTCATGCCATGTACATCCAATTCAACACATTTCCATGTTTATTTAGACATTAGTCTATAAGATAAACATGGTATTACATATAATTATAATTTGGCATTTGTTACAATATATAATCTTCATATAAACTAAATAAATATCCATCACACAATGTTAACACATCAATTTAAGTTCAAGTATGAACAATAATATTATTGCATTATCATTGACATATGAACTTACCTTGGTTTCGAGTACATCTATTTATTTCGAGTTTGTGCTTAACCTTATTTAACCTCGTTCTAAGCCCGAATCTTGTTTTCCTTGATCTATAATATCACATTTAGCCTAATAATTAGTCAAACTATTCATATGGGTCTAAATATCATATTTTGACAAATTTATATTTTGACCCCTAAACTTTTGCATATTTGCACTTTTTCCCCAAAGCTTGAAAATTAAACTTCATCCTATTTTCTTATGTTTTATGACATGCTGATCAATTTTCATAACTATGACAACCCCCAATTTCCACTAAATTACCCATTTATGGCCAATTTTACAACTTTTACAAAACGGTCCTTTCGGACGTTTTCATCGAAAACCGCTTAGTAAAAGTCATTTATTAAACACCCAACACTTTTTTTCTACCATTAGACATCAAAATACAAGCATGTCATCCATGGGTAAACTTTTAAACACAAACCCTAGTTCAAAATAATGGTAGAAATAGCTAGAGCAAGTTACTAGGATTTCAAAAATGTAAAGAACTTTAAAAATGGGGCTCGAGATCACTTACAAATGAGCTTGGAAGCTTGAACCAAACCCTAACCATGGATTCCATGGGGGTTTCAGCTGGTACATGGAGAAGATGACCAAATTTTGGCTATTTTGGCTTTTTAATTCTTTTAATTATTGGTTTACCAAAATGCCCCTAACTTAAAAATATTTTATTACACCCATTTCATGTCCATTTTTGTCCAAAAATTAACTAATGGTATAATTACTATTTAAGGACCTCCCACTTAAACTTTCATAACAATTTGATACCTCTAACATGTAGAACTCAACTTTTGTACTTTTTATAATTTAATCCTTTTGACCCAATTGAGTGCCCAAACATCGAAATTTTCGAACGAAATTTTCACGAAATCATTCCGTGAAATCGTAGACCATAAAAATATAATAAAACTAAATTTTCTTACATTGGATTTATGGTCCCAAAACCACTATTCCGACTAAGCCCTAATTCGGGATGTTACAAACCTAACACAATTCAAATGATACAGCAATTTGTTCAGTTTGATGGTTTGCAGGACGAAGATCCCAACGCTCACTTGGAAAACTTTTTGGAACTATGCGACACATTTAAAATCAATGGCATTTTTGAGGATGCCATTCGTCTTCGGTTGTTTCCCTTTTCATTAAGGAACAAAGCTAAACAGTGGTTGAACTCGTTACCACGAGGATCAATTACTACTTGGGAACAAATAACTGAAAAGTTTTTACTTAAATATTTTTCACCGGCTAAAATGGATAAATTACGTAATGATATCTTTTCTTTTGTGCAGATGGATTTAGAAACACTCTACGATGCATGGGAGAGATACAAAGACCTTTTGCGAAGATGCCTTTACCATGGTTTACCACTCTGGCTACAGGTTTAAACCTTTCATAATGGCCTGAATCCTTCGACTCAACAAATGGTTGACGCAGCTGCTGGTGGAACCATCAATAATAAAACACCTGAAGATGCTTATGAGTTTATAGAGGAGATGTCACTCAATAACTATCAGTGGAAAGTCATGAGGACAAAGCCAACAAAAATAGCCGGTGTTTATAACGTCCATTCGGTCACCATGCTCTCTAATCAGGTAGAACTCTTGAATAAGAAAATTGATGGTTTTCTTAGTTCTTCACAGGTTCACCTAGTAATGCAGTGCAAAGCAAGTGGAGGTCGATCAAGAAATTCAGAATACCAACTTTATGGCCACAACATGGATAACGAGTAGTTAAATTACATGGGTAAAACACTTAAATACAGGTTGGAGGAACCACCCAAATTTCTCATAGGGAGGCCAAGGAAATCAGAGACCACCTCCAAGCTACCAACAACCACCCTACCAACAGGAAAAGAAGCCGAACCTTGAAGAGATGCTCTCAAAGTTTATATCAGTGTCAGAAACTCATTTTTAAAATACCGAGACAGCATTTAAGAATCAACAAGCATCTATCCAAAGGTTTGAAACTCAGATTGGACAGCTTGCCAAGTTGATTTCTGAACGACCACAAGGTAGCTTGCCAAGCAATACAGAATCTAACCCAAGGGAGCAACTCAACGCAATTACTAGTCAAGATAAGGAAGGGTTAGTCACATCTGAACCAAAACCAAGATAAAAAACTGAGATAAGCAAAGGTAAAGATGAGGTAGACCACAATGAGCAGAAACCGTTAAGTACAGAATACCTTGTGTGCCATACCCCAATGCGACAAGGAAAGACCGCTCAGATGAACAATTTGGTAAATTCCTTAAACTTTTAAAAAACTAAATATTAACCTACCATTTATTGAAGCACTTTCACAGATGTCGAACATAGTCAAATTTTTAAAGGAGCTTTTAAAAAATAAATGAAAGTTAGATGAAAGGTCGCATGTGGATCTAAACGTAGTTTGCTCAGCTATTCTACAAAATAAACTACCCAACAAATTGAAAGATCCAGGGAGTTTTACAATTCCTTGTTTAAGTGGTAGTTTAGATGTTAATAATGCATTAGCTGATTTAGGGGCTAGTATTAACGTCATGCCTTACAAAATGTTTAAACAACTAGGCCTTGGGAAACCCAAACAGACTAGGATGAGCATTCAATTAGCAGATAAAACTATTAGATTTCCTTGGGGTGTTATTGAATATTGCTAGTTAAAATCGATAAATTTATATTTCCCGTTGACTTCGTCATTCTAGAAATAGAGGAAGGCCCTTTTTAGCAACTACTAAAACGATTATTGATGTTAGCACAGGTGAGCTCACACTTCGTGTGGGAGACGAAACAATCACTCGTCAAGTTTGCAATTCCGGTAACACATCGAAAATTGAAGGTGACTGTCTAAACCATTCTACTAAAACTGACAATATGGTGCAACCTACTTTGTAGGAAATGAGTTTGAAGGAAGTACATGAGCCATTTTCAAGCAATAGTAGAGGACCTATTCATGAAGAATGAAGGCTACAAATAAAGGAGCTAGATTAATGGCAAACACATAAATCGAGAACACACGATAAACCAAAACTATGCCGGGATGAGCTCAATACCTTTCCAAATCAACTTAAGGTTGGAGATAAAGTTTTATTAGATGTTGCAGATCCTCACATTGCCAGTACTAAACCAAATGAAGAAAACCCTCTTAAGGTACTTAGCATTTTCCCATTCGGTACAGTCGAGGTAAATCATCCCAAGTTTGGCACTTTTAAGGTAAACAATACCCACCTAAAACCTTATTTTGATAAGATTCACAGCAGGAATGAGGAGTATAAACTCCTTGAACCACCATGACCATTCAATGGAGAGGTAAGTCAAGCTTAAACTATAAATAAGCGCTTATCGGGAGGCAACCCGTGCACTAAATGTATTAACTTCTTTAAATTTTAGTGTGTAACACCTAACTTACTAACGGAGCTCTTGAATACAGGTTTCCCATACAGACACGGCCTAGCACACAGGCGTGCCTTAGGCTGTGTGGAAACAGGGTAAAGATTTTCCCCAGCACGGGCTATGATAAATCGCCACGGCCGTGCGACATGGCCGTGGGTGAACCTGCCTAAACAACACGGGCGTCGACACGCTCGTGCCTTAAAATTGTGGCAAAACCTGTCAAATTAACACGAGCGTGCAACACGCCCATGCCAAGCAACCGTGGTCGAACCTGTTAGGTAAACACGGGCGTGGGACTACATACATGGGCATAGGAGAAGCGAACAAAGACAGACACGGCCGTGCAACACGGCCGTGCGCACCCACACGCCTAAGGAACACTGGCATGGGCCAATTGTCAAACGCGCCTAAATTTAAAATTTACGAATCACACAGGCAAAAATTGGGGAACACGGGCGTGTTCCTTGACCATGTGTCCCAAAATCTATAAATACCCTACACTATTCATTGTCTTCTACACTCAAAATTCGTAACCCTACCACACCCGTGCGTCGCTGCAAGTCCACAGAGCCTCCCTACCACACCCATGCGCCGCTTCCAACTCTATTTTTTGATGCCCAATCTCTCTCCCTTAGCGTTTATTTACACTTTTCTCTTTTATTTTACTGATCTCTAATCCTATTTATCATAGTAATCTACACTTTTCATGTTATTTTCATCTTTCTATCACTCAAACTTCGTATCTAGAGTAGTTATCATCCTTTTCAAGTTGAAGTTCTTACTCATTTCATGATTTCTATGCTCCATTTGCCTATTTTACGTACACATTCATAGTTAAGTAGATAAATGTATATTTTTAAGTTTTGTTTTGGTAATTTTTTTATTTTCTTAGTCAGTATATTAGGCTACATTCATTCATGGTTATTGTTTCTATGGGTTTCATGCTATTAACCCCATACAAATTCATTCTTTAGATATCATAGGGTTATTTGGCACATTTACTTTGGCTATTATAGTATAGGTTAATATGTAAGCCCCTTGGAAAGTATTCACATTCCACTTCAATTTCCATTACAGGTACACCATGTCATCTTTACGAGGAAAGAAACTTACCATCCTTACTTCAAAGAAAAGGAAGGGAGCGTCATCTTCCTCGGGTCCTACCACGAAAATTCGTCACGCTTTCCTACAGTTCCCCATTGGGCCCCAAGAAGAACTTTTCTAGATTCTACGAGCCTGACCCTTGGAAGTGGGTTGCTGTATAGACTGGGCTGTACTAGAACAAGTCCAACTCGCGGATGCAATTCAAGCTCTTCTCTCCATCAACCCTCGGGGGATTTTCTTTGAGATCGTCGAGACGAAATATCTCGAACTCACTATGGAACTCTACTCAACATTCCATCTTCAGACCCTGATGGCTCGTTTTGATGACCCAGGAACAATCCAATTTCGCCTTGGCAGTCTAATCCGGGAATAGAAAGTCCTAGAGTTCAGAACCGCTTTGGGTCTATATATAGAAGAATTTAGGGATGAGAATGACCTCGACACTCTCCACCGCCATATCCAGTACTCTCCCTCGAAGTGCTGGGACGCCCTCACCCCCGGCACTGCCTCCACAATCCTAGCAGCTCCAAGGCATCGGCTCGCCCTCTATCTCTGAGGTACTTACATGCCATTTTGGCTCACACATTAACAGGAATGAGAGAGAGCACTGGCATCGTCAACACTCACAACACCTATTTTTTATGATGTATGTCGGACGGCCACGTCATAGACCTTGCTTATTTTATTGCCCTTACCATTCAACATCAGATGGAGCGGCATAGGAAGGGGGTTCATCTCCATTGGGCCCTATGTGACGCGGTTGGCTCAGTACCTCGGGCTCCTCAACACAGCAGCCCAATCATCCTCCCTTACTCTTATTGGCCAGATGTCCCCACAAGGCATCTCGAGCATGCTTAGCATGAGGATGATCGAGAAGCGCCGAGGAACCCACCCTCCTCAGTACTGTCTTGCCCAATCCACCGAGGAGGAAGCCCCCAAGGACATTATTGATGATGTCCCTCCACGTCACGAGGACCCACCGTCTCAGCCACCACCACCCTCTCGTCTAGTTCATGCGGCGACTTCATACGCTGACATCTATGAGCGCCTAACTTGATTCGAGCAACAATGTTTTTAGTGCTTCGATCACATTGATGCTACACTACACTAGATTTGTTAGCACTTCCACATCTCATCGCCACCCCCACCTCACGAACCATCTAGTGATGAAGTTATTTAAAAACTTTTGTTTATTATTTTATGTTTTTTACTTTTATTCTACTTTAGGACTACTTTTTTATTTTTCTTTAAGCTTATTTTTATTAGGTTTTATCATTTTTATTTAACAATTTTGAATTTCGGCTATTTCCTATCAAGTAATTATTCTTATTTATATTTTTTCTAAAAAAGTTCCTGATTCTATCACAGTTATAAAGAGCTCCAAAGCTCACTATTACTCAATAACTCGAAACTCCACTGAGGAAGTTTCTCCACGACTGCCATGTCCTGCTCGACCACGACCATAACCAACTTCAGATATAATATTCTTTTGGCATAGGACTTATGGACTAATGAACCTCTACCACCGCTGAAGTATCCTCCTTCACCCTCACGTTGATTATTCTCCAAAACTCCAGTTCAAGGAAATTCATTCATCACTTAGGAAGTTTCACTTCTCCCTATCTTTTATTTATATTCTTTTCTATATATCTATCTTTGTACATTGAGGGCAATGAACATCTTAAATGTGGGGGCATTCATTTTTATATCAGAAAAATCCCTAAATTTTGTTTTATTCTCATGCGATTTTCTCATATCATTATTAGAATGAATTCCAATTAGTCTATAATGTTTATTGATATATCTTGAATTAAAACATAGGCATTTATGCATTGATTGTTTAAACTTTAATACATTAAGGAATCAAGCATGATAAGTTGATTTTTGAAGAATTAAAAACTTTTAGGTTGTTTCCTTAAGTTTAGGTATTATCTTAAGTTGGAATTCACAAGTTTAAACATAAAAAAGCCATAATTTTTGTGAGATCTTGAGCCTTTAGAGCATCTATTATTTCTTTCATGCTCACTTTCATTATGAGTGCATTAGTATTGTGTTGTTATTCTAGAACTTGCTTGATTATGCATGTCAAGACCACACTATTTGATTTGATATGTTAAAATGAGAAAGGCACTTAGGTTTAACCCACTCATTCCACAAAAGCCTACCTTCACAATTAACCCTTAGTGAAACCTATTGAGCCTAACAACACATTCATTGATTTATCTTAACATTAACCCATAACTCATTATTATTAAAATCCCCTAAATTAATTTTATCCCTATTTTTGTTGAGATTTGAATTGAAATAGTTGCTCAACTATGTCTTGTTCTTAATAGTTATTCTATGTTATTTGACTTGTTTTAAAAAAAATGTATACACATTAGTAGTAATCTTTTGGTTTTGAGCTTAAGTATTTAAATTCCATTTTCTGAGAAGAAGCTCTATTGTACGCAAGGATGATTAAATCTTTTTCTAGTTAAGTGATTTTTCAATTCAATCTTGATTCTAACCTTTTCTTTCAGCTTGTAACCACACCCCCTAACTAAGCCTCGTTACGACCCTCTAAAGACCTTTTGATTGATGTTTCATCTCAATTTATAGTGGTGGAGATTTGATTTTCATGCAAGCTTATGGTAATGACTTTTCATTATTGACTATTGAGTGCTTCATTTATTGTCATTAAACACCTCGAGTGATTTGAGTGAATCTTTAGTGAGGATGTGAAACTCTGTGACATTTTGAATCAAAGGTAATTACTTAGATGAGGGGAGACACCTATGTTTTCATGATAAAATATTCAACTTGGAATGTTTGAAACTTTGATGTTCATTCAGTTTAATTTTCAATGTATGGTTACTTATGGATTATTTTGAGATATTAACAATAGAAATTATAAGTTGAGAAGAATTTATTTTGATTATGAGTTGAGGATTTTTCTTGAGGACAAGCAAATGCTTAAGTGTGGGGGTATTTGATAAACCGTAATTTATACATATTTCTATCACATGCTTAGCATATTTTATGGATGATTTTTCCTTAAAATTGGTGAATTCGTTGCTCCTAATGCCTTAATTTCATATTTTATACTTAGGTGAGCATAGGAGAGTGAAAGGAAAGAGAAATGGGCCAAAAACAAAGAAAATGGGCCAATGTACGAAATCAACATGGCCTGAACCTCCTCACACAGGCAGACCACACGGCCGTGTCTATTTGGCAGAATCGAAGCATGACTCACATGGGTGGTGTAACACCCCGAACCCGAGACCGACACCGGAGTCGGACACGAGATGTTAACAAACTTTGAAAAATTTTTCCAGACACTGCCCAGTCTGAGTACTAGTCGCTTCAAAAATCATATCTTGAGTTTCACAACTCAAAAATCAGTTTTGTGATTTTTCCCTGAAACTAGACTCATGTCCCCACCTATGGATTTTTTTCTAGAATTTTTGGTCTGGCCAATTAGTACAGTTTATTAGTCAAAGTCTCCCATGTTACAGGGGTCGACTACACTGACCTTTTCCCATTACGACTGGGATATCTCTCTGCACAGAGCTTCAATACTGATGCCGTTTGTTTCTATGGAAACTAGACTCAGAGAGGAATCCATACATATATGGTATGACCCCTAATTATCTCTGGTCAATTTATAGTGAATTTCCAAAGGCGGAACAGTGAATCCAGAAACTGTTCTGGCCCTGTTACACAAGAACCCGAATATCTCTTTCTGTACTGTTCCTATAATTGTTTCGTTACTTCCATATGAAAGTAGATTCATCAAGGTTCGATTACATAATTTATTCACTATTTAATTCCACTCCTACGAATTCTTGTGATTTTTCCAATCCACACCACTGCTGCTATCAGCTTCTGTTTTCAAAGTGAACCTTACCTAATTTGGGGTTTCATGGACCAACTAGGGCCTTGTCATACATAAGCCCACATATGATCATACTTAGCCATTCTAGTGGCTGATCATTTGCTCAACACTTCCATTCCAACATAGTTACATCATGAAACCATCTATACATTCATAAATACGAATGGTCTAATGCCATACTCCACTTCTACAAGCCATTTTCGCATGGCTGTACACTTATACATTTCATAAAGTACTCGAAAGACAACAATGGGTAGTCCTATACATGCCATATCAAAATTCAACCAAAATAGTACCCAAAAGAGCCTTTGATAGTGTGGGCGACTTCGACTTCAAGATCCCGAGTCCGATAGCTGGAGAACCAAAAATCTATAAAACAGAGGAGCAATGTAACGAGTAAGCAATTTATGCTTAGTAAGTTTGAGCAAGGAATTCCAGCATGCACAAAGAATAGCACACATTTAGCTAAACGGAATATTTCATAATACGCAATTTACCGATATCAAACTTGCTTCACAACATTAATAACCCTTATGTACATACACAATAAACTAACTTGGCCGAAGGCCGGTAGCTCGTTTATCAACTGAGCGAACATTTATTGTAAGGGCTCGATTAAATTCAACACATACGTAACATATCCCCATATTGGGATGTTTTTCGAGTATTCGCTGGAATTTTACAGCAAGCTCATTCATTACCAAATCACGTACCTTCGGGATTTAACCGGATATAGCTCCTCGTTCAAATGCCTTCGGGACATAGCCCGGTTTTAGTAACTCACACAATGCCTTCGGGACATAACCCGGATTTAACAACTCGCACGAATGCCTTCGGGACTTAACCCGGATTTAACAACTCGCACGAATGCCTTCGGGACTTAACCCGGATTTAATAACTCGCACGAATGCCTTCGGGACTTAACCCGGATTTAATAACTCGCACGAATGCCTTCGGGACTTAACCCGGATTTAGTATCTCGCACAAAGGCCTTCGGATCTTAATCCGGATATATTCACTTAGCACAAAGCCTTCGGGACTTAGCCCGGACAGCATTCAATTAATCATGCACATCTAACAATAATTCATAGCACATTCATATTTCATTTTCGTTTACGAAACTCAAACACAAGGCACATATTGTCCTTGCACATTCGGCTCAATAGCCACACATAGAGCATGATTTAATCACATCGAAATTTAAGATCTCTTACTCAAGAACTTACCTCGGGTGTTGTCGAACGATTCCGCTAGCTATTCAACCACTTTTTCCTTCCCTTTATCGGTTTTATTTCCCCATTTGCTCTTGAGCTTAATCAAACAAATAAATTGATTTCATCATTTTAGGCATCAAAAGATGAACACAAGGCACTTAGCCCATATTTATACATTAGACATTAAAGTCTCATACATGCAAAAATCATGCATCAACACAACATATTAGCTAATTTCTTTCCCCTTGGCCGAATATGCATGTCCATTTTTGGGGTCGATTTCAACACTTAATACACACATATACACACTAGTAAAGCATCCTCCCCCTTTTCATCGATTTAACACATGCATTGCTCATCAACATGCAAAGTTACATTCGGCCTTAGCACACATCTTGCTAGCCGATTCTTCTCCCTTTAGCAACCAATGCACATATGTGCTCACACAAAAATGCTAAAAAGGAGGTTCAAGAATCATCAAGCCATCATCACATGCATCATTAACAAGCTTCATATTTTGCATGCAATGGCATTAACACAACCTCCACCTAGGCCGAATCTTAACTTATCCTCATGCCTCATCACCACAACATCAAACACCAACCAAGAATGATGCATCCATGGTCAAGTGCCATTTCCATCACATAGCAAGATTTAGACCATGGGCTAGGTAGAACTCAAGCTAACAACTAAAACATGCATGCATCTCATGGAACATCATTAAACATACCTTGGCCTAGCTACATGCATGGCCGAATCTCTTCACCTTTCTTCTTCTTTCCTCCTTAAAATTTTTGGCCAAGGATGAACCAAAGGATGAGAAATTTTTTTCTTTGTTTTTCTTTCTAATTTAGGCTAAAATGGAGGTGAGAAAGGATGAACACAAACTTTTCTCCTTTCTTCTCTTGAGCTCACGGCAATGGGGGGAACAAACACCACACACACATTTTTTTTCTTTTGTTTTCCATTTCTTTATTACCCATACTCCTTATTTTATTCTTCCACTAACAAAACATGTTTCATGACATGTTTTGCCCATCCTTCCTTGTCATGGCCGGCCACTACTCATTAGGGGGGGAAATTTGACATGCAAGTCCCCCCCTTTGTCCACATGCACTAGTAGGTCCTCACACATTGACCTATCACATTTTAGAATTTTCTCACATAAGTCCTATTGACTAAATTCACATGAAATCAACCCAATTGAAGCTTGAAATTTTCACACATTCATAATTACATATTCTACACAATAAGTATCACATTCAAACATTTCGGTGACTCGGTTTAGTGGTCCCGAAACCACTTCCCGACTAGGGTCAACTTTGGGCTGTCACAACTCTCCCCCACTTAAGAAATTTTCGTCCCCGAAAATCTTACCGGTAAATAGGTTTGGGTATCGTTCTTTCATCGAGCTCTCGGTCTCCCAAGTAGCTTCCTCGATCCCGAGTTTGAGCCATAACACCTTTACTAGCGGAACTCTTTTGTTTCGCAACTCCTTCACTTCACTAGCTAGGATACGCATCGGTTCTTCTTCATAGCTCATGTCGACTTGAATTTCAACCTCTGATGGGCTAATTATATGCGATGGATCAGATCGATAGCGTCGAAGCATCGAAACATGAAAGACATCATGAATCTTTTCAAGCTCCGGGGGCAAAATCAATCTATACGCAACCGGACCAACTCGTTCAGAGATTTCGTACGGCCCAATGAATCTTGGGCTCAACTTGCCCTTACGGTCGAACCTGAGTATCTTTTTCCAAGGTGAAACCTTAAGGAACACTTTGTCTCCCACCTGATACTCGATGTCTTTTCGTTTCAAATCTGCGTACGATTTCTGACGATCCGTGGATACCTTCAGACTTTCACGGATTACCTTTACTTTCTGTTCAGCATCTCTAATCAAATCAACTCCGAAAATTTTGCTTTCACCGAGCTCGGTCCAAAACAATGGTGTACGGCATTTACGACCGTACAAAGCCTCATAAGGTGCCATCTTAATACTTGATTGAAAACTATTGTTGTAAGCGAATTCAATCAAAGGTAAATACCGTTCCCATGAACTACTGAACTCGAGGATGCAACATCTCAACATATCCTCAAGTATCTGAATTATCCGCTCGGATTGACCATCGGTTTGGGGGTGAAAAGCAGTGCTAAAATGCAACTTGGTACCCAGAGCTTCTTGCAATTTCTTCCAAAATCGTGAGGTGAATCTCGGATCTCTATCCGACACGATAGAAACAGGTACCCCGTGTAATCTCACAATTTGATAAACGTACAATTCAGCTAGTTTATCCAATGAAAAATCCGTACGTACGGGGATGAAATGAGCCGACTTAGTCAGTCTATCAACAATAACCCATATCGCATCCTTCTTACTTGCTGACAAAGGCAGTCCGGACACAAAGTCCATTGTGACTCGATCCCATTTCCACTCGGGTATCATGATCGGCTGGAGTAATCCTGAAGACACTTGATGTTCCGCGTTCACTTGTTGACATATTAAACATCTCGAAACAAAGTCAGAGATGTCCCGTTTCATACCATGCCACCAAAATTGACGTTTCAAATCGTTGTACATTTTCGTACTCCCCGGGTGAATTGACATTCGGCTACAATGGGCTTCATTCAGAATCATCGAAATGAGTTCCGAATTCCTTGGAACACACAAATGATTTCTGAACCTCAAACAATCATCATCATCAATTTGAAACTCCGATTCCTCGTTCGGAAAACACTTAGACCGTTTTGCAACCAATTCATCATCGACTTTCTAAGCTTCACGAATTTGGTGAGTCAATAATGGTTTAGCTTTTAATTCAGCTACTAACACACTGTCTGGTAAAACAGACAAATGCACGTTCATCGCTCGTAAAGCAAACAATGACTTCCGGCTTAAGGCGTCCGCAACCACGTTAGTCTTTCCCGGGTGGTAATCAATGACAAGCTCATAATCTTTCAACAACTCAAGCCAACGTCTTTGTCGCAGATTCAAGTCTAGTTGAGTCATCAAATATTTGAGACTTTTGTGATCCGAAAATACATGGCACTTCTCACCAAACAGATAATGTCGCCATATTTTTAAAGCAAACACGATGGCAGCTAATTCGAGATCATGGGTCGGATAATTCCTCTCGTGTGGCTTCAATTGTCTCGACGCATAGGCCACGACTCGACCTTCTTGCATCAATACGCGACCCAACCCAAGTAGGGATGCGTCACTATAAATGACAAACTCTTTACCTGATTCGGGTTGCACCAAAATTGGAGCTTCAGTCAAATGAGTTTTCAGTTGGTTGAAACTTTTCTGACATTTCTCCGTCCACTCGAACTTAACATCCTTTTGAAGTAGCTTCGTCATTGGTGTGGCTATCATCGAGAAACCTTTCACAAATCGTCGGTAAAAGCTCCGAACTTCAGTAATATTTCTCGGAGGTTTCCAGTCAAGTATGGCTGAAATTTTGTTCGGGTCAACTCGAATACCCGACGCGGATACCACATGACCCAAGAAGCTAACCTCTCTTAACCAGAACTCACACTTACTGAACTTAGCATATAACTGCTTATCCCGCAAAATTTGCAGCACTAGCCTCAGATGCTCAGCATGTTCGGTCTCATCTCTTGAATAGACCAAAATGTCATCAATGAACACAACTACGAACTGATCCGAATACGGTCTGAAGATCCGATTCATCAAATCCATAAATACCGCAGGGGCATTAGTGAGCCCAAACGGCATCACTAAGAATTCGTAGTGACCATATCTCGTTCTGAAGGCAGTTTTGGGAATATCTGGATCTCGAATTCGCAACTGATAATAGCCCGATCTCAAATCTATTTTTGAGAACACTGAGGCTCCCTTCAGTTGGTCGAACAAATCATCGATGCGCGGCAACGGATATTTGTTCTTTATCGTCACTTTATTCAGCTGACGATAGTCAATGCACAACCTCATGGTTCCGTCCTTCTTTTTCACGAACAATACTGGTGCACCCCAAGGTGAGAAACTTGGTCGAGCGAAACCTCTCTCCGTCAGTTCTTGCAACTGAGCTTTCAACTCCTTTAACTCGGTTGGTGCCATACGATACGGAGCTATCGAAATCGGCGTAGTCCCAGGTACAAGCTCAATACCAAACTCTACCTCCCGAACATGTGGTAAACCCGGTAATTCTTCCGGAAAAACATCCGGGTATTCACAAACCACCGGCACAGATTCGGGTTTCTTTTCTAATTCTTTGTCATCAAGCACATATGCAAGGTATGCTTCGCACCCTTTTCTTACATATTTCTGTGCCAACATTGCTGATATTACAGCTGGCATCCCCTCCAAGTCCTCAGACTCAATTCGGACTACTTCGTTATTTGCGCACCTCAAATCAATAGTCTTGCTCTTGCAATTCACAATCGCATCATGCGCAGTCAACCAATCCAACCCAAGGATAACATCAAATTCATCAAACGGCAAAAGCGTCAAGTCCGCTGGAAAATAGGAACCTCGAATTTTCCAGGGGACATTTCTTACACACTTTGTCGACAAGCACGTAACGACCCAAGGGATTTGACACCCGAATTACAAACTCAGTAGACTCAATAGATAAAGTCTTACTGGATGCTAAGGTTTCACATATGTAAGAATGGGTAGAACCGGGGTCAATCAAAGCAATTACATTAGTATCAAAGAGGGTGAATGTACCGGTAATAACATCAGGCGAAGAAGCATCATCGCGGGCACGTATAGCATAAGCTCTAGCAGGCGCACGGGCTTCGGATCTGGTTATATCATCTCTAGATCCTCTCTGACCACCACCAGCATTGCCCATATTTCCAGATGGTCTACCTCGAGCAGTGGTAGCACCCGGTCTCCCACTCTGATTTGTATTCTGTCCCGACAACCTCGGGCAATCTTTAATGAAGTGGTCCACTGATCCGCATTTGTAACAGGAGCGGTCAGGAAATCTACAACTCCCCGAATGCCATTTACCGCAATATCGGCATTTCGTCCTGTCTCGACGTTCATTCCCAACACTGGCGACCGAAGTGCCTCGTGTACCCACAGGGGGTCGATCACGATCTCGTCCAAAAAGGCCCGAAGTGCCTCTAAACTGGCCTGCATCATCTCGAAATCTCTTCGATGTCTGTTGAAGAGACCTCCCCGAGGATGTTTACGAAACTCTCCAATTCCCTCATCAACTCTTTGCTTTTCTTTTCTAAGCTCTTCGGCTTTACAAGCTCGTTCAACAAGTACCACGAACTCTTGTATTTCAAGAACGCCAACGAACATTTTTATATCTTCATTCAGCCCATCCTCGAAGCGTTTACACATAACAGCTTCGGACGAAACACATTCCCGAGCGTATTTGCTAAGTCTAACAAATTTTCGCTCGTAATCAGTAACCCACATGGAGCCTTGCTTAAGCTCAAGAAATTCCTTCCGTTTTTGATCAACAAATCTCTGACTGATATACTTTTTCCGAAACTCAGTTTGGAAAAACTCCCAAGTTACTTGCTCTCGGGGCACAATAGAAGTCAGAGTACTCCACCAATAGTAGGCAGAATCACGTAGCAAGGAGATAGCACACTTTAGGCATTCATCGGGTGTACAAGATAGCTCATCGAGTACCCGGATAGTGTTGTCCAGCCAAAATTCAGCTTGCTCGGCATCATCGCTATCCATAGCCTTAAATTCAGTAGCCCCATGTTTTCGGATTCTGTCAACTGGGGCTTATGTGACCTTATTTGGTCCGTTACCGGCGGTATTGTAGGTGCGGGGGTAGTATTTGTTCGGGAATGGAGGTTGTGGAACAGCCATATTAGTTCGAATGTATTGGTTAAACCAATCATTCATCACGCTATAGAATGCTTGTCTAGCTTCATCATTCTGATTACTAGCATTAGGTTGAGAGTTTGCCAGCACTGTCCCTTGTACGGGAGCAGGCGCTACACTCTCAAGATCATCAGCTACCTCTCGGTCACGATCGGGATCCATTACTATAAATAAACACATTTACAATTGTCGGAAATCACCACACTATCAAGTAATCACATAAAATTGCATGTATAGCTAGACCCAAAACATTACGGTAGTCCTAGAATCGACTAAACCGTAGCTCTGATACCAATAAAATGTAACACCCCGAACCCGAGACCGACACCGGAGTCGGACACGAGATGTTAACAAACTTTGAAAAATTTTTCCAGACACTGCCCAGTCTGAGTACTAGTCGCTTCAAAAATCATATCTTGAGTTTCACAACTCAAAAATCAGTTTTGTGATTTTTCCCTGAAACTAGACTCATGTCCCCACCTATGGATTTTTTCTAGAATTTTTGGTCTGGCCAATTAGTACAGTTTATTAGTCAAAGTCTCCCATGTTACAGGGGTCGACTACACTGACCTTTTCCCATTACGACTGGGATATCTCTCTGCACAGAGCTTCAATACTGATGCCGTTTGTTTCTATGGAAACTAGACTCAGAGAGGAATCCATACATATATGGTATGACCCCTAATTATCTCTGGTCAATTTATAGTGAATTTCCAAAGGCGGAACAGTGAATCCAGAAACTGTTCTGGCCCTGTTACACAAGAACCCGAATATCTCTTTCTGTACTGTTCCTATAATTGTTTCGTTACTTCCATATGAAAGTAGATTCATCAAGGTTCGATTACATAATTTATTCACTATTTAATTCCACTCCTACGAATTCTTGTGATTTTTCCAATCCACACCACTGCTGCTATCAGCTTCTGTTTTCAAAGTGAACCTTACCTAATTTGGGGTTTCATGGACCAACTAGGGCCTTGTCATACATAAGCCCACATATGATCATACTTAGCCATTCTAGTGGCTGATCATTTGCTCAACACTTCCATTCCAACATAGTTACATCATGAAACCATCTATACATTCATAAATACGAATGGTCTAATGCCATACTCCACTTCTACAAGCCATTTTCGCATGGCTGTACACTTATACATTTCATAAAGTACTCGAAAGACAACAATGGGTAGTCCTATACATGCCATATCAAAATTCAACCAAAATAGTACCCAAAAGAGCCTTTGATAGTGTGGGCGACTTCGACTTCAAGATCCCGAGTCCGATAGCTGGAGAACCAAAAATCTATAAAACAGAGGAGCAATGTAACGAGTAAGCAATTTATGCTTAGTAAGTTTGAGCAAGGAATTCCAGCATGCACAAAGAATAGCACACATTTAGCTAAACGGAATATTTCATAATACGCAATTTACCGATATCAAACTTGCTTCACAACATTAATAACCCTTATGTACATACACAATAAACTAACTTGGCCGAAGGCCGGTAGCTCGTTTATCAACTGAGCGAACATTTATTGTAAGGGCTCGATTAAATTCAACACATACGTAACATATCCCCATATTGGGATGTTTTTCGAGTATTCGCTGGAATTTTACAGCAAGCTCATTCATTACCAAATCACGTACCTTCGGGATTTAACCGGATATAGCTCCTCGTTCAAATGCCTTCGGGACATAGCCCGGTTTTAGTAACTCACACAATGCCTTCGGGACATAACCCGGATTTAACAACTCGCACGAATGCCTTCGGGACTTAACCCGGATTTAACAACTCGCACGAATGCCTTCGGGACTTAACCCGGATTTAATAACTCGCACGAATGCCTTCGGGACTTAACCCGGATTTAATAACTCGCACGAATGCCTTCGGGACTTAACCCGGATTTAGTATCTCGCACAAAGGCCTTCGGATCTTAATCCGGATATATTCACTTAGCACAAAGCCTTCGGGACTTAGCCCGGACAGCATTCAATTAATCATGCACATCTAACAATAATTCATAGCACATTCATATTTCATTTTCGTTTACGAAACTCAAACACAAGGCACATATTGTCCTTGCACATTCGGCTCAATAGCCACACATAGAGCATGATTTAATCACATCGAAATTTAAGATCTCTTACTCAAGAACTTACCTCGGGTGTTGTCGAACGATTCCGCTAGCTATTCAACCACTTTTTCCTTCCCTTTATCGGTTTTATTTCCCCATTTGCTCTTGAGCTTAATCAAACAAATAAATTGATTTCATCATTTTAGGCATCAAAAGATGAACACAAGGCACTTAGCCCATATTTATACATTAGACATTAAAGTCTCATACATGCAAAAATCATGCATCAACACAACATATTAGCTAATTTCTTTCCCCTTGGCCGAATATGCATGTCCATTTTTGGGGTCGATTTCAACACTTAATACACACATATACACACTAGTAAAGCATCCTCCCCCTTTTCATCGATTTAACACATGCATTGCTCATCAACATGCAAAGTTACATTCGGCCTTAGCACACATCTTGCTAGCCGATTCTTCTCCCTTTAGCAACCAATGCACATATGTGCTCACACAAAAATGCTAAAAAGGAGGTTCAAGAATCATCAAGCCATCATCACATGCATCATTAACAAGCTTCATATTTTGCATGCAATGGCATTAACACAACCTCCACCTAGGCCGAATCTTAACTTATCCTCATGCCTCATCACCACAACATCAAACACCAACCAAGAATGATGCATCCATGGTCAAGTGCCATTTCCATCACATAGCAAGATTTAGACCATGGGCTAGGTAGAACTCAAGCTAACAACTAAAACATGCATGCATCTCATGGAACATCATTAAACATACCTTGGCCTAGCTACATGCATGGCCGAATCTCTTCACCTTTCTTCTTCTTTCCTCCTTAAAATTTTTGGCCAAGGATGAACCAAAGGATGAGAAATTTTTTTCTTTGTTTTTCTTTCTAATTTAGGCTAAAATGGAGGTGAGAAAGGATGAACACAAACTTTTCTCCTTTCTTCTCTTGAGCTCACGGCAATGGGGGGAACAAACACCACACACACATTTTTTTTTCTTTTGTTTTCCATTTCTTTATTACCCATACTCCTTATTTTATTCTTCCACTAACAAAACATGTTTCATGACATGTTTTGCCCATCCTTCCTTGTCATGGCCGGCCACTACTCATTAGGGGGGGAAATTTGACATGCAAGTCCCCCCCTTTGTCCACATGCACTAGTAGGTCCTCACACATTGACCTATCACATTTTAGAATTTTCTCACATAAGTCCTATTGACTAAATTCACATGAAATCAACCCAATTGAAGCTTGAAATTTTCACACATTCATAATTACATATTCTACACAATAAGTATCACATTCAAACATTTCGGTGACTCGGTTTAGTGGTCCCGAAACCACTTCCCGACTAGGGTCAACTTTGGGCTGTCACAGGTGGACCACATGCCCGTGCCTATTTAACAAGCTTGACCATGGCCTGAAGTAATCCCACATGGGCGTGTCACACGGGCGTGTCCCTGCCGAGCCCAAGTTTAGTCCAATTCAGAAAAGGCCAATTTTGAGGTTTCTTAGGCATTCTAAAGCCTATAAATACACCCTAGAGGAGGAGGAAAAAAGGGAGGCACAAAGGAGGAGGTAGAGAACTGCTCAAGGAAAGCTGATTGATCCATCTCGGAAGCTAGATTCATCATCAAGATTGAAGATCTCCCCTCAATTTCCCTTCAGGAGTTTTGGTTTTTTCTCTATGTTTTGTATTCATTATTCTTCTGGGATGTTTACCTTTTTAGGTATGAACTAAAACCCCTAAATACCTAAGGGGAATGAAACCTAAGATAGATCTTGTTATTATTATCTGAATTGTATGATAAATATTTGACTTGTTCTTAATCATGTGTTCTTAATTATTGTTTTGATATTCCAGGATATTGATTCAAGTTAAGTTCTTATTCAGAGGAGGAATAGACCTTTTCTAAGAGTACATTTGTCATAATTAAGTGGAGTTGGTTGCGCGCTTAGAGATAGGGTGACAAGATTTTGCCGGATTAGGGTGAAACCTAATAAGGGGATCCACAGATCGAGTTAATGCAACCCTAGGGAGTTAATTTGAAAGTGATTTGAATTATTCAACCTAGGGTTAGACGTTGTTAGTCTCGAGAGGGATAATAATATAACTTAGGGATTTCTATGGATCAAGTCAAATGAATAAGTCGTCTGATTTAGAGTCAAATAACAAGTGAAGTCTAGGTGGATTTTTCCTTAGGTATTGTCTTAATTCAATTATTTTTCCAAAAGTAATTCCCCAATTCTATTTTCTATGAATTCTTAGTTCAGTTAATTAGTTAGTTAAAACAAACCCCATTATTCCTAGGCTAGATAATAGAAAGACAATCATTACTAGTACTTTTAGTTCCTTTGGATTCAACAATTCGGTCTTACTAAAGCTATACTATTGTTCGATAGGTACACTTGCCTTCATCGTGATAATGGTTAGTTTCAAGAACGATTCATTATAAATATTTAAAACATGTCACAAATATCACGTATCAATTACAGTCCGATTTTGACCCTAGTCAGAATAGTGGTTTCGGGACCACATGTCCGAGTTGGAAAAATATTTTAATATTTTTTCGTGTCTATTATAAATGAATTGACATGTGTGAAAATCTCGTGTGAAAATTTAACTGTTTGTGTGCTTAATTTCCAAAAAAGACCTAATCGCGTAAAAGGTAAAAGTTATGTGCTAGATGTTAAAAGTGCTTATTTGACTTGACTTTATAATTGAAAGGTCCTTATGTGGTTATTATGCCATTTACTTAGCTAATGGACATATATGTCCTTATTTCAAATGATTTTTATATGTTTAAATAAAGGGTAAAATGGGTATTTGTTTAATAAGTATTAGTTAAATAAAACAATGCATAAAATATAGCCATTATTCTTGTTTCATAGCCAAAAATAGCAAAGAAAATAAAAGAAGAAGAACACCTAGGGTTCGGCCTTTGTATTCCTTGATTGAGGTATGAGTTTTGTTCGGTTTTTGATAATTTCTACATTTCTGTATCGTTGCTTCGTATACTATCGAACCCATGCTTCAATTTCTAATTTTTTGGTGATGATTTTGAAATGTGCCATTGATGAAACTATGAGTTTTATGGTGTTAGTTGATGAATTATGGAAGTTTGATGTTGGGTTTACATGTGTTGTCTTTGAATTTTTGATGAAATTGAGTAATTTGGGCTAAATTATAAAAATGTTATTTTGAAGGACTAAAATGTGAAATAAATGAAATGTATGGACTGGTATGAGAGTCATGAAAATTCGGCTAAGCTTGTGTATAAGCAAATTTTGTGTATTTTGTGATTTTGTGAATTAGGGACTAAAGTGTTGAAATGTGAAAATGTGAGAGCTATTTTGTAAAATGCCCTAATTGTGTGTATATGGATTGTTTTGAATGATTTAGTGAATAGAAGGGTTAATTTTGAATACTTATAAATCAAGAAAAGAGGAATTCCGATTTAGATCGAGGGAAATCGGAGGTTGTAGAATAAACAGTCTGAGTCGACAAATTTCGAGTACGAGGTAAGTTCGTGCTTAAAATATGAAATTAAGTAGGTTTTGATACCTTCATTATACATGAATAGTATATAGTTGAATTGGATGAATAAGATGATGAATCGAAAGTATTTGGCACTAGGTGTGCGATTTAAACTAGCTTCGGCTGCTAAAGGAACTAAGTGTGCGATACCAACTTAGCTTCGGTTAGTTGAGATGGCACTAAGTGTGCAGAATCATTTTAGCTTTGGCTAATAGTTAAGCACTAAGTGTACAGATAAATTAAGCATTGGTGATCATTGGAAAGTCTTAACATATTCAAATAAGAGGTAAGATAAAAAACGAATGAAAATGAATATGTTCCGGTAAGTATAATACCTATGTGGTAGGTGGTAAAATGTATAAAAGTTCATTGAATTTATATAAACATATAGTTGTTGTTAACATAAACTCAAGGGATGAATTGAGAAATTATAATGACTTATATATTGATATATCATATTTCAAATTGTTGATGTTCTAGTATGAGCTTACTAAGCTTTTGAAAGCTTACTTTGTGTGTGTTTACATTGTTTTGTAGATATCGAAGTTGCTGCAAACTCGGGAATCGTCTAAGATTGTCACCACACTATCGAACTTCATTTTGGTACTTTGAAATGCATATTTTTGAAGTATGGCATGTATAGGCTAATAGTTTGGAAAGTATGTTTTATGATGCATATGCTTAGCCATGTGACTTGGCTAATTTGCGCCTGAACACATAGTTGATGATGGTTTATAGTATGTGATGGCAATATGAAATTGTGGTATGTTTTATTTGGTAAGTTTTGGTAAGATTAACTTGAGATTGAATGATGTATGGATGAATTGTTTTGGTATGGTATTACCTTATGATTGGTATGAATTTGGCAAGGGTTAGGAGCATGAATTTTGGTGATTATTATATGATATGAAAGGGTCATGTTTTGGTGTGAAACTGGTTGAAATGGTGATATAAATATGCTTGTTTCCTTTGCTTATAGGATGACCAAATTGGGGTGGCAAATTGGCTATTCAAATAGCCTGTTTTTGTCCACACGGGCAGAGATACGGGCGTGTGTGACCCACGGCTATGTTACATGGTCGTGTGTCCCCTAGGGTACCCTTCAATTGTAAGTCAGGCTCGAACATAGCCAAGACACACAGGCGTGTGGTCTGGCTGTGTGACCCTAATTGGTATGCTGATGTCACAAACAGAATACCCTCTATTTTTGGCACGGCCTAGCACACTTGTAATACCCTTCACCCATATCCCTCGTCGGAACAGGGTTCGAGGTGCTACCAGATTTAAACTCAACCATTTATATAAAACCAAGCCGTAAAAATTTTTTTTGATCAATTTTAAACTTTTCATACACGCGTATATTATCCTATAATCGGGCTTACAAGGCCCCAAAACATTCATGAGGCATTATTAAATATTTACCAATATCTTAGTCTTGTATCATTTACTTACTCAACAATAAATCACAATTCAAATTCTAAATATACATGCTATAAATCACATCACAGGAGATAATAACATACAAGCATATGAATAATCAAACTACCTTAATAACAAGCCAAAGTCTTTGGCTTAATCATAATATTACATACTCAACTTTACAACCCTATACATGCCATAGACTCGAAACACTAAGATTTACTTACGCCGATAGCGTAGACTCGACAATGTGATGATATCTCTGACGGCCTCCAACTCGAGCTAACCAAGCAACCCTAGGGAATATGGGAAAGAAAAAGGGAGTAAGCTTTACACTTAGTAAGTTTATAAGAAAACAATAAGCAACTCATTAACAAGTTTTATCAATGTTTACAACATAATCACAAATTCACTACAAGTTGTCTTCCTGAGCAATAGTCACTAAATTATTTATAACTAGAGTTACAGTTTTCCAAATATATTGCCATTAATTTTTCCTGAAAGTAGACTCATATATCTTCCATCCATAAAATTTTTAGAATTTTTCGTTTGGCCAATCAATATCAGATTTTTCTTAAAGTTTTCACTGTTTCACTGTTTGACTAATCTGACCACTCTTCACTACGAATAAAATTTCTCATTGTACAGAATTCAAAAATATGTTCTCGTTGATTTCATTTGAAACTAGACTCATTAAGGAGTCTAAGAATATAAATTTTATATTATAACCATTTTTGTATAAATTATAATGATTTTCTAAAAAAAAGAACAGGGGACCCCGAAGTCATTTGACTCTGTCCCCCGCCACTTCAAATATCTCATTATCAGCAATTCTTTTGCTTTCACAGTTTCTTTTATAAGAAACTAGACTCATTAAGATTTAATTATATTATTTATTCAGCTTCTAATTCAACTCCCACAATTTATGGTGATTTTCCAAAATCTAGTCATTTGACTTTGTCCCCCGCCACTTCAAATATCTCATTATCAGCAATTCTTTTGCTTGAACAGTTTCTTTTATAAGAAACTAGACTCATTAAGATTTAATTATATTATTTATTCAGCTTCTAATTCAACTCCCACAATTTATGGTGATTTTCCAAAATCACGTTACTGCTGCTGTCCCAAGCAAATTTATTACAAATTTACTCTTTCACACATTCTTTGCATTCACATTATTTAAACATGTATATCACCAATCAATTTCATCACATATCTATAATTTCACTTAAGCATAATCTCAATACAATACATCATGCTCAATGATTCACACACAACCGTTCAAATTTCAATTATAAGATGGTTCCGCACATAGCCCACCCTTATCGATAATTTACGATGGTTTTACCCTTACTCACATATATGACATAGGCATTTAAATACTTTAGTGTCAACTTTAATTCAACCGAATTCAACCATTGTACCATTTCATAACTACAGTTACTTTCGTCATTCATATCTAAATGGTATTTCACATAATTCATATAACCTTTCACCATGACCGAATACACACATACACATATGACATTTTCACCTATGCTTCTCATTTCACATTCATGATTCAATTCCAATAGATCTAACATGCATAAGTATATATCACATACCTGGCCAACTTAATGTATTGAACGAATTCAATTGCCGATTTAACACAAGGTCTCATAGTCTTATACTTTTATCAAATCACCGGCATTTTGCCTGCTAGGCTTGAAGCCCGATATCATTTCACCGGCATTATAGCCTGCTAGGCCCGAAGCCCAATATTATCTCTCCGGCATTATAGCTTGCTAGGCCCGAAGCCCGATAATATTATTCACCAGCTTAAAGCTTGCTAGGCTAAGGCCCGAATATCACATTTCGATAAATAATTCACCTATTCTTTCATACTTTCATAACTTATACTTCAATTACATATAACTGAAATACATATCTATGAACAAAGATTTTCATCCTTTCAACCACATAGGGTTTAATTTTCACATTGGAACACATATCTTAGTACATCATTTAATAGTATCAAAGTCAACTAGATATGCTAGTCACATACGGCTCATAACTTTAATTAAATATTCATTCAACACAAAGAACATATGTATATATATATACAATCAAACATCTTCTTAATTATGATTATTCAACTCTTAAGCATATAACATGATCAAACACAAACAATTAAGAACTTACCTTGGATTTTATCCAATAACTACGGATCGACTAATCGACTAGTTTCGCTTTCCCTTTATCCAAAATTGGCTCCTTATGCTCTTGAGCTTGCATTAAACAAATTTAACTTAGTGTTAATCAACTAATCAAGCATTGTATTATGAGTATATTCGGCTTTCACACATATTAAACATAGTAATAATCATGCACATTATAATCAAAGTGCAATTAATCCCATACAAAAAAAATATACGACACTTCATTTCCATCTACTTATATACACGTATCACATAAGACCATTTCATACTTTCTATCACCTAAATAAACAACAAATTTTCCAATTAATTTCTTAAGTCCACATTCGGCATCTATATCCACAACTATCCTTATTCATCAAGCTTAACTCATCTATCATCACATTTAATACCAAAAACATCAAAAATTTTCAAAGACACTCAAACAACCCATATATTTTACAATTTCACATTTTAACCACTAAATTTCCACATTTCACTATTTAATCCAAAATTGACATTTTTACCAAAATTCACTTAACAAAACTTATTAATCTAACATCAAAGATTTATTTTCTATCATTCAACATCAAGATACTCAAACATTCAATAATGGCATCATCCAAATACTTTAACAATTTTAAAATTAGAGGTACGGGCTAGCTAGATTACGAAGCAACGATCTCAAAAACGTAAAAATCACTAAAAACCGAGTCAAAATGGACTTACCAATTTAACATGCAATGGCCGAATACTTTGAAGCTTCAATGGCTTTTTTTTCTTTTAACTTTCGGCAATAGATGATGAGAATGACGCCAAATTTTTATTTTGTTTTATTTATTAAAACACTTATTAGCTATTTTACAATATTAACCTTCAAAAACATTTAAAACTACTCCAACTACCCATCCACTATCATCCATTAACACAAAAATGGTCTAATATTCTTATAAAGACTTTCACTTTAATAAACCATAGCTATTAGACACCTTAATTAATAGCACACAAGTTTTAAACTTTATGCAATTTAGTCCTTTTTGCTTAATTTACTATCGAAATGATAAAATTTTTCAACGAAACTTTAATACCATCTTATTGCCACTCCATAAATATTTATAAAAATACTTATGAATCGGTTTATAGTAACGAGGTTTTGATACCTCGTTTTCTTAACCCACTTGACCTTAAGGTCATACCACTTGAACTTAATAAATCGCTTATAAAACGAAAATCACAATATCAAACACATTTTTAAAATCACAATTAACTCGTAAATATTAAATATCATATTTACAAACCTACTCGTCAGATTTAGTGGCCCCGAAACCACTGTTTCTATTAACCCTAAAAATGGGCTGTTACAACACTGGCTAGACACACGGGCATGTGGTCTGGCCGTGTGGGCAAGTCAGGAGCTATGCCCTGTTTTACCACAACTTTGACACACGGGCTTGTCTAGACCGTGTGAGGCACACGGCCTGTTCACACGGGCGTGTGACCTTTGAAAAGTGGAAATTTTTTATAAGTTCTGAAACTTTTATATGATATCGATTTAGTCCTATATGTATGGATTAGACCTTGTATGCTCAATTTAAGTTCATATTGAACATGAATGACTGATAATTATAGAAATGAGGTGATATTTGATATTCATTTGTTCTGAATTGTGTTACAAGTCCAGTAATGCCTCTTAACCTATTCCTGCAATGGTTACAAGTTAGGGGTGTTACAAAATCCCTATAAAATAGTTAATTATTCATACCTCCCCTATAGGAGGATTAGTTCCCAATGGATCTAGTAAACAATAAAAACTTGAATGAACAAATGAACATAAAGAAAAATTTCAAGAATAGAGTTCAGAAAAAGCTTGATTGTATTGAATTTAAGAGCAGAATTCTCACAAAGTTTGAGAATAATTGAAAATCTAATTTCTCCCTAAAAGTAAATTACAAGAACAGGAATCTAAAACCTAAGAAAATAAAAAGCTAAAGATTAAATCTAAAGAGAAATTGTTACAATATCAAAAGGTCCTTAACATGTGCTAGTTGAGCCTATTTATAGACTTAGAATAGACTTTATCCTTAGCCCTAGGTCAGCTGACGTTCCTGAGCTTAAAGTTGGATTGTGTGAACTAAAATGCCCTGGCTTGTATTAATTTCCCGTACAAAGGTGATGTCGCAACACATTAGGTCTTGTGTCGCTACATAAAGGGCAGTATGCTCAGCTTCAGGGTGCCTTTAAGGCTATGTCGTGACATTCTTAGGCTGTGTCACGACATTGAAGGAAGTCATGGAATTCTTCTATTTTACTCTTTATGTTGCGACATCGCATGCTCCGTGCTACAACCTAATGACCAATATTGAATTAATGTGCCTTTTAATGGTCTCTTGCACACTCACAAAGTATATTACCTCAACTGCAGGCCTCATTCAGCCCCTAATGTCAATAAAAGACTCAAATTACACATTTTATTAACTTAACTAATACTTAATAAAATGTAGTTAAAATTCTTATATTCAAGCTCCTAAAGTGCAAAAACTATGTTAAAATGCTTATATTCAAGCTCCTAAAGTGCAAAAACTAGTTTAATCTGTTTCACTGAATTAAACAGATCAACTATACGATAGATCAACTATCTCGTGTTTAATGTCTTGGCAGACTAACAATGATGCCATAGCGTCTTTCAACTAAGGTTATACACAATATAACCCCGTGTTTACTATTGTAATAGCTTGATTTTGGGTCTAGTCAGAACAGTGGTTTTGGGACCACAAATTTGACGTAGTAAAGTTCCCTTTTATTATATTTTTATAGTCTACAATTTCACAGAACGATTACGTGGAAATTTCGTTTGAAAATTTCGACGTTTGGGCACTCAATTTAGTTAAAAGGACTAAATTGTAAAAAGTGAAAAAGTTGAGTTCAATATTTTTGAAGTGTTCAATTGTTTTGAAATTTTAAATTAGAGGTCTTTAGATGGTAATTAGACTATTGGTTAAGTTGGTGGACAAAAATGGACATGCTTTGGTATATTTCTAAAGTTTTTCATTAAGGGTAATTTGGTCATTTGGTAATTAAAATGAATTAAAAACAAAATTAAAAGCCAAATTTTGTCCATCTTCAACCCTTTGCCGAATTTCACATGAGGAAGACATAGCTAGGGTTTTTCAAGATTTCAAGCTCGATTGTAAGTGCATCTTAGCCCTATTTTTAATGTTCTTTACATTTTTTAGATCCTTGTAGCTCGGATTAGCTATTTCCACCATTATTTTGAGCTAGGGTTTGTGTTTAAAAATTTACCCATGGGTGGCATGCATGTGTTTTAATGTTTTATAGAAGAATATGAAAGTTTGGGGGTATGATAAACAACTTTTACTAAGTGATTTTTGATGAAATTGCATAAAAGGACCTATTTGTAAAAGTTGTAAAATTATGTGTAGAAAATGTGATTTAGTGAAAATGTGAGCTGCTATAAGAAGGAATATGAATAGACTAGGTTTAGGATTTGAGAAAAATAAGTGTTTTTCATCTTACGAGCCTAGGGGCAAAATTGTAAATATGTGAAACTTTAGGGGTAAAAATGTAATTTTTCCATAGTGTGATTTTTGGACTAAATTGAATAACATGAGTATTGAATAAGTTAAATGTGTTATTATAGATGAAGAAAGATGAGGAATTGAGCTTGATCAGGGAAAAGAAAAGGTTGTGTAACAGCCCAATTTAGATCCTATTCGGAAAGGTGGTTTTGGGACCACGAATCTAACTCAAAAAAATATTTAAAAATTATTTTCAGTGTTTATTATGTGTGAATTTATATGTGTAAAATTTTCGTGATTTAATTTTGTTATTTGAGTACCCGATTTAAAAAAAAGGGCTTAATCGCGTAAAATAAAAATTTGGTGGTTAAATATAAAAAGGGCCGAATTGATGATGTCTTTGTTGCATTAGTTACTTCTAATGCAATTATGCCATAATTAAATATAATGAACGGTAGTAACCTTAATATATAATAATTTTATATTTTAAGTTAAAGGTTAATTATGCAAAATGCATAATAAGTAATAATAATATAAAACATAAAATAAAGACAAAAGTGTTCATCTTTGTTTTGGTCACCGAAACTAAAAGAAAAAGAAAGCTTTGGTTGTGTTTTAAGTTTGACAACTTGAAGTTCAAATTAAGGCATGGATTTTGTTCGATTTTTGATAATTTTTACGTTTTTGAAATTGTTGCTTCGAATACTATTCGACAACCCATGCTAGAATTTCTAATTTTGATGAATATTTTGAGTCATGCCATTGATGAATATTTGTGTTTTGTGATGTTTGATGATAAATTATGAAAGATATGCTTTGAATTACTATGTTTTGTAATGGAATTTTTGATGAATTTGAGTAATTAGGGCTAAATTGCAAAAATAATAAATTGAAGGACTAAAATGCAAAATAAATGAAATGTGTGTATTTGTATGTACTAGAGGAACATTCGGCCTAAGCATGTTGCATGGTGATTTTGTGTATTTTGTGTTTTATGCAATTAGGCCTAATTTGTAAAAGTATGAAATATCAGAGGTAAAATGGTAATTTTCCCATTTATGTGTTGTTGGATTAAATTAAATGAAATTGTGTTTTAATGAGATTAATTTGAAACTATATAGATCAAGAACAAAAGAAATCAGACTTAGATCGGGGAAAAGCAAAAATAGTCGAATAGCCGATTTACATCATTCGTCGATATCCGATGTAAGTCTTAAGCAATTAAACATCGTTAATTTTGAATGTAACTTAATTTAATATGCTTATTTGGATTTCATAGATTGATAGTAGAGTTAGCCAAATATGATTAAGCATGGAAATAATGTATTTGAGTTTGATTCAACTGAGTTATAACATTTGAAAGTCTGTACGAACTATATGGAATATTTTGAATTTTCGATATATGAATTGTTTATAAGACAGCTTTATAATAGTGATATTCGGGCTTGGAGCCTAGCAAGCCTTGTGCTAGTGAATTTAATCGGGCTTTATGCCTAGCAGGCTTATTGTCGGTGTATAAAATTAGACTTTGAGTCTAGCAGGCCTTGTGCGGTGTGTGATACAGGCTTAGGCTTAGTAGGCTTTATGCCGGTGAATTATTATAAGTACATGCCTAAAAGACTTTATGCCGATGTGGTAATTGAATAAGTTAAACGAGCTAAAATGATCAGGTACGTGATAGATGGTTACCTATTTGAAAATAGGGTGAAAGGATTGCTTGATATGTGATGAGAAAGGATTCATGAAGTTGTTGTAGTATATGTGTTAATATGAGAGATATATTTGGCCTTATAGCTGTATATCATGTAATGTTAAAGTTTGAGTGATGAATATATGTCTATAAATATGTATATGTATATTCGGTTATATAAGACAATATGGTTTTGAAATTTGGGAATATATTGAAGATGTATACATGTATATTCGGCCAAGAAGAAATTGTCCTATGAAAGAATATGTTATATATGTATGAAATTAAAAGCTTAAAATTAAATGTGTTTACAAATGCATAAGTTGATTTATTTAATGAAAATCATTAGTAATTGAGATGTTATTATGCATTAATTGTTTAGTTTGCTTAAGACTTACTAAGCTACGGTAGCTTATTGTGTGTATGTTTATTCTTTTTTCTTATAGATTTTGGAAGTTAGTTACGGGCTCAGGGATCGTCAGTGAAGTCATTCACACTATTGTCAACCTTCGGTACTTTTAAAAGTCTTATTTCGAACTTATGGCATGTATAGGCTAATATGTATTTTGTGCGGTTTTTGGATATGTATAATTTAAGCCATGCGAATATGGCTTAATTTCTAAGTTTGAATTTGGTTATGTTTGCTCATGGTTTAATCTGTTTTGGTTATAATGTTATATGCTATGAATGAATGGTATATGTGATTGGTGTTATACATTTTGAAAATGGCTTGATAATGGTTAGTGAACTTGATTATGGTTGCTGAGTCGGTCATGGTGTATATAATTTTTTGTAAGTATGGTTAGATGATTCGGTTTTGGTTGGATATAGATATAGTATATATAAGAAATTGGTTGTTATGTTCGATATAGGTGTTAATGTGTGAATGAGCATTAGGTTATATATATATTTAAGTTCGAATATGGTAAGGGTTTATTATGATATGTTATTTCTTGTGAAGGTCTAGTAATTTGGCTTAATAGAGGAGCAAGATGTTGATTGTATATATATGTACATGTGTATGTGTGAGTAATCAAATGATGCTTGTCATTATGATTCAGTTTGTAATGGAAATGTATATGCATATATTATGCTTATGTGGTTGGTAAAATAGGTACATTTAATGATGATAAATATTGAGTTGGTAATAGGTATGTTTTGTTAGTAAATTGCATATTTAATAAGTAATAAGTATATATATATTTATATATTTGTTTTTGGGTATGTAATTGGTAAACTTCTAGTTTAAGATTGAATGGTGGAATTGGTATGACTTAAATGTTTAATGAAATATTTGTGATCATTTGTGAAGTTGATAATACCTTGTGATACTATTTAATTGGTTAAATATGCGCACATATAGGATTAAGAAATATAATGTTCGATTTTTATTTATTGGTATTCGCTTATCAATAAAGTGATGAACCTGTGATTCATATATACAATATGTTTTACAATGTATGTTTAATATTTAATTAGTCATATGCTCTACATATATATATGAATATGACCTGTGTTAGCATGAGATTGTTCGAAACTGTACTTATGTTCAGTAATGCCTCGTAACCCTAGTCCGGTGATGGATACGGGTTAGGGGTGTTACATTTTATTGGTATCAGAGCCACGGTTTAGTCAATTCTAAGACTAACGTAGCATGTGTGAGTTTATCTATACATGCCAAAATATTTACTGTGATAGTGTGATGACTTCTGACATTTAAAAATGTGTTTTTGTATAGTATATGGATCCCGACAGAGCTGTAGCTGATGATGTCAAGAGCATAGTACCTGCTCCTGCACAAGGAATGGCGCTAGTTGATTCTCGGCCTATCTCGAGTAGCCATGAGGGGGAGGCTAAACAAGACTTCTACCAAATGATGAATGATTGGTTTACTCAATATATCTAAACTAATCCGGCTACATAATAACCTCCACCCCCGAATAATCCATCTTCCATACCGGTGGTATCTCCGATGATTGATCTGATGAGATTTAATAAGCCTCTTGTTGATAAAATCAGAAAACACGGAGCTGAAGAATTTAGAGAACTGATGATGATGATGCTGAGCGAGCTGAATTCTGGCTTGATAATACTATCCGTGTGTTTGATGAGTTATCTTGTACACCGGATGAGTGCTTAAAATGTGCCATATCTTTACTACGCGACACTGCATATCATTGGTGGACAAGACTAGTATCAGTGGTTCCGAGAGAATGGGTGACCTGGGACTTCTTTCAGACTGAGTTTTGTAAGAAATATATCAGCCAAAGATTCATTGATTAGAAGCGCAAGGAATTTCTCGAATTAAAACAGGGTCGTATGACTGTGACAGAATATGAACGGAAATTTGTGAGACTGAGTCGATATGCCCGTGAGTGTGTTTCAACTAAAGCTATCATGTGTAAAAGATTCGAAGACGGTTTGAATGAAGACATTAAATTGCTGGTTGGTATACTTGAAATCAAAGAGTTCGTAGTACTTGTTGAGCGAGCTTGTAAAGCCAAAGAGCTCAGGAAAGAGAAAAGAAAAGCTGATTTTGAAGCCAGGGATTTCTGTAAAAGATCATCAGGTAAGACTTTTCAATCAGCATCGAAGAAGTTCAGAGATGATTTTAGTTGATCAAAGGATACCGCGGGCCTTTCTAGACGAGATCGAGACCGACCCCATGTGAGTTCACAAGCCACTTCGACAGCAAGTCTAACAGTCTAGTTTTGACCCTAGTCGAAATAGTGGTTTTGGGACCACATATCCGAGTCAAAAAATATTTTAATATTATTTTTCATGCCTATTATAAGTGAATTGACATATGTGAAAGTCTCGTGTGAAAATTTAATTGTTTGTGTGCCTAATTTGTAAAAATGACCTAATCGCGTAAAAGGTAAAAGTTGTGTGCTAGATGTTAAAGTACCTATTTGAGTTGGCTTTCTAAAATAAAGGTCCTTATGTGATTATTTGACCATTGGAAGTTTGAATGGACATAAAAAGGCATGTGTTAGGTGAACTTATATTGGTTTAATGAAAGGGCAAAATGGTCATTTAGATTTTTATGTTAATATTAATAAAACAAAGCTTAAAATAAGCTCATTTTCATGTTCATTCACCGAAATTGAAAAAAAAATAAAAGAGAAAAGCTAAGCTAGGGTTCGACTACTATTTTTGGTGATTAAGGTATGGTTTTGACTCGGTTTTTGATAATTTGTACGTTTTTGTGATCGTTGTTTAGTATACTACAAAGCCCATGCTTCAATTTCTGATTTTGGTGATGATTTTGAAATATGCCATGGATGAATTCATGAGTTTTGTGTTGTTAAATGGTGAATTATGGAAGGTATGTTTTGGGTTGACATATGTTGTCTTTGAATTTTTGATGAAATTGAGTACATTAGGCTAATTTGTAAAAATGTTATTTTAAGGGGCTAAAATGTGAAATAAATGAAAGGTTTGAACTAGTTTGAGTACTAGGAGAATTCGGCTAAGCTTGTGTATATGCAAATTATGTGTATTTTGTGATTTTGTGAAATAGGGACTAAAGTGTTGAAATCTAAAAATATGAGGGCTAGTTTGGAAATTTCCCTAAATATGTGTTTATGGATTGAATTGAATTATTTGGTGAATAAAAGGATTAATTTTGAATGCTTATAGATCAAGAAAAGAGGAGTTTGGATTTAGATCGAGGAAAATCGAAGATTTTAGAATAAACGTTCGAGTCGACACCTTCGAGTACGAGGTAAGTTCGTACTTAAAATATGATGTTAAGTAAGCTTTGATGCCTTTATTAAACATGGGTTGTATAAAATTTAATTGGATAATATGATGATGAGTCAGAAGTTTTGGCACTAAGTGTGCGATTCGAACTAGCTTCGGCTACTTGAGGCACTATGTGTGCGATTCTGACTTATTCTTGGTTATTTTAGATGGCACAAAGTGTGCGGAAATATTTAGCTTCGGCTAATCTTATAGCCCTAAGTGTCCAGATGTCTAAAATACGAAGAAGTTATGGAAATTCTTATAACATTCAACAAGAGGTAAGTACGAAAGTGAATAAGTACGGGATGATTCAGGTATGTATAATACCTAAGTGGTAGATGATGTTATGTATGTGAATTTCATTGAGTTGATAGGGTCTTATGGATTGAAATTGTGCAAATACTCATATGTTGTCATTTTATGTTTCATATACTATTGATGATTTGAGTACGAGCTTACGAAACTTTTGAAAGCTTACTTTGTGTGTGTTTGAATTGTTTTGTAGATATCGAAGCTACCAAGCTCGGGGATCGTCAAGGATCGTCGCCACACTATGGAACCTCATTTTGGTATTTTTGAAAATGTATACATTTGAAGTATGGCATGTATAGGCTAGTAGTTGTGGAAGTATGTTTTGTGATGTATATATATTTAGCCATGTGAATTAGCTAATTTGTGTTTGAACTCATAGTTGATAAATGTTTATGATATGTTATGTTAATTTGAAATTGTAGTATGCTTATTTGGATAAAGAAAATGGTAAGTGTGGTGAATTTTTGGAATGAGACTGTATGATGATTTGATATAATCTTACATTATATTCATTATAATTAGGTAATGTTAATAAGTATGTAAATGATTGATAATATTATGGTATGAGTAATATGTGTTTTAGCATGAAAAAAAATTGGTTAATTGGATTGTACATATATGCTTGTTTCCATGCTTGTAGGTTGACCCAAAAAGGGGTGGCAATTTGGCTTAAACCAAGCCTGCATTGTTCCACACGGCCATAGCACACGGGCGTGTCTGTTGGCTGTGGGCTTAAGTCATTAGCTAGATAAGAACCACACGGCCATAGCATACAGGCGTGTCTATTAGCTGTGGGGAAAAGTCAGTATGTAAACTTTGTTTTGGCACGGCCTGGTTACAGGGGCATGTGACCTCAACAGAATGGAAAAATTTTGTAAGTGATGAAATTTGTGAATGTGTTCGGTTTACTCTCGACCTCTTACTAATGCATGTTTATGGTCTCATTGACCTAAGAAAGGGACTTAATGTTTATGTTTGATTATAATATGATGATGTTTGACTTTTGATTGTAAGGTGATTACGAAATGTTTTGATGTGTCCAGTAATGCCTCATAACTCTAGTCTGGTGATGGATATAGGTTGGGGGTGTTACATTTAGTTGGTATCAGAGCTATGGTTTAGTCGGTTCTAGGATTACCATAGCGTATGTGAGTCTATCTATACATGCCATATATCTGAAACTCCGATAGTGTGAGGAATCCTGACATTGAAATGTGCTTTTGTATAGCAACGGATCCAGATAGAGCTGTAGTTGACGATGTTGAAAGTAATGTGCCTGCTCCCATGTACGGGACGGTGCAAGCTGATTCTTGACCAGCCACGAGTAGCCACGATGGTGAGGCTAAGCAAGCATTCTATTAGATGATGAACGATTGGTTCACTCAGTATATTAGAACCAATCCGGCTATACAACAACCTCCACTGTAACACCCCAAACCCGGCCCAGACGTTACGGCTGAATTCAGCGTGTCACATGGGGAATGTTACTAAAGAAGTTATGTTTTATCCAAAAATCTTTCTTAGGGTTTGAAGAATGTTTTGTTTTAAGTTAAAGTGAACAGAAGCTGTGCACCAGGTAGGAAGCCAGAAAAGAGGAGGTGAGTCTGTTGGACTACTTAAGTACCAAGCTCTTCACGGATCCAATCCTAGACATGCACACATCCATTGCCACACTTTAAGCCTGTTACTTAGTCCACGAATAATTAATTAAGTTTAAGTCTATTTAAATATTCATTTCCTTTGAAAATGTTTACATTGCGAAAGCTTTGCTCCGTTATCGTGATATTTTTAAAATAGGAAACTTTTATAAAATACGCCCTAAAGCTAACCAATTTAATAACCCCAAATAAATAAAATAATAAAAAGAGCGGCCTTATTACAACTTAAACCAGAAACAAAATAATCAAAATAATAATTACAAAACTTAAAAAAAGATAGAAATTAATCTTCGTGGCCACTCTGAATCCCCCCCAGCTCCAAGTCTACCAACTAGGGCTCACCTGCAAGGATAGAAGGGACAGGGGTGAGTTTGGAAAACTCAGTATGTAAGGAAAACCCATCCAAAGCCCAAGCCAGCTCAAGCCCATTGGGCCTAATCCCATTCAGATAACAGTAGGTATTGGGCCGAAGCCCTTTTCAGAATACAATAAACTAGACCTTAGCCCCATTTTCAGATAACAGTATGGCCCAGAGGCCCATTCCAGAACAGATCAGGCATGTTCGTGTATGGAAGCCCAACCCAGCCTATAACCAACCGCTACACTCCACCTGTACCAGCCCTACACTCCATGTGGGGAATAACTCAACCCACCCAACCCTACACTCCACAGTTGCAGCATTGCTGCTCAGTTATCAGTAAGTTGAGGCAAAGCCTCTAGTACGTCGACAAGCCACTTCCAGTACTTCCTCCATTAGTATCCCAGTCCCATGCATCAGATAATAATAACATGGCATGCAGTAAATAATAACAGTCAAACATGCATTCAGGTCAACCATAACCCTAGGGCTATATCAGTAATTTTACTCCTAAGGGTAAATTTGTAAATTGTCCACCTATAAAGGTATTTCAGTAATTTTATCAGTTTTAAGGGTTTTCATGCATATTCCCACCTTTCACGTACTAACAGAAACACTTACCGAGGGTTCTTACCGAATTGGGCCCGTTGGCCCATTATCCCAAATTTGGCCCATAAAGCCCAAAAATATCGAATGCACAGAAATCATGCACTCTGCAGTCTAAACATTGTAGTTTACCAAAAACGTTACTCAATTTACCTCACGAGCATTCTCACACTCGCAAGTCCACAAAATACCGATTTTTCGGCATTTCGGCTTTTCGACTTTTGCCGATCTAGACTATGAAAGGGTGTCAGTTACACACCTGTTTGGACGATATGCTGACGAGATCCACACACACGAACTACCTACAATTGGATTACTAACACGTTAATCTAACTATCACAAACGGACTATGTATTAACCCTCTTACCATATTCGGCCAAAAGCACCTTAGGCAGTAGCGACCCTACCTTTGTCGAAATTAGCAACTAGGTTTAGATCCAGTCGTTCCACTTGTCCAGGCCTTCGATCAGCAGCCTCTAGATCACACTATTATCAAAATAAAATAATTATAACAACCCTTAGAGATACAAGCCCAAATCGACAGCCTCCTTAACCTTTAGGGACTTCGGCTTTTTCTAACTTGAAAAAAATAAGACTAGATCTGAAGTAAAGAGCACTTACCACTTATTCCTCTTTGATTTCTACACAAATCTGATGTAGATCTATCCTCTAAACGATGGCAGAACCTGAATCCAGGAGATCTAAAATTTTGGCTATAAGCCTCTAAGTCTTATGGTATTTCAGCTTTTTAAGTGGTGAAGAAGATGACGATTCGAGGCTATAACCTTGGAGTAATGCTGCCAACCAGTACCAAGGGTTTAGAGAAGATGAATGTTGATCAAGAGGAACAAAAATACCGAAGGATTTTGGCTTTGGAGAAATCGGCACAAGTAGTGACTTTTGGGATTCGACTTTTATGGCAATTGGCTATGGAGGTTTTGTGGAGGATGGGATCGACAGAGAAGGTGAGTAGGGTGATCAGAAGGTTTTGGCTAACAGAAGAAACATAAGGGAAGAAAGAAAATGGAGAAAAAGAGAGGGAGAAAATTCGGCATCAAGAAGAGGAACTTGCGTTTTCGACTTTTGTAAGAACTCAGAATGAATGAATGAAAACTTTCAGGTGGCTAACCCTAATCCTCCAAGACAGAAAAAGAAAAGAACCTAACCCTAATATCAACTAAAGCAATCGGCCCAACCTCCCTAAGGCCCTTGCCAAAATTATCTTGAGTGATCATGTGCCCAGCACATGTCCAAAATTAAAAAGTAACTACATGCCTACCTTGCAACTCGAACCTTGGACCTTCAATTCCTTCCCATGCGCCTGTTTTTTAGGAATCTAGTGGTGCCACCTTGCCACTTTACCAAAGCCTTCTTTGTGTCATGACTTACGAAGTTCTTCTTAAAGCTCACTTAACCCAGTCTCCTATTCACTTAAAATCCAACCTTGATATTTATGTTTAACCTAGGCTTAGGCCTTCTAAAGACCTACTAACACATTTAAACACAATTCTAATATTCAGAACACCAAAATTTCAAACTTTACCAAAAATCACAGAAACCCGAAAAAAATCCCGAAAATCAAGGCGTTACAACTCTACTCGCCTTAAAGAAATTTCGTCCTCGAAATTTACCTGATCTAAATAATTGAGGGTATTATTGACGCATAGTCTCTTTTGACTCCCAAGTAGCCTCTTCCCTTCCATGATTACGCCACAGTACTTTTACCAATGGAACCGACTTTCTTCTTAAAACTTTAACCTCTCGATCTAAAATTTGTATGGTTCTTCTTCAAAGGTCAAATCAGTCTTTACTTCAATCTCCTCCACTGGCACGACATGTGAAGGATCCGATCAATATCGTCTCAACATAGACACATGAAAGACGTCATGGATTCTGTCCAACTCCGATGGTAATTCTAACTGATACGCTACTGGCCCTACCCGTTTAAGAACACGATAAGGGCCTATAAACCGCAGAATCAATTTACCTTTCTTGCCAAACCTCAAGATCTTCTTCCAAGGTGAAACCTTCAAGAAAACCATATCCCTAACAGCGAACTCAATCTCTTTGTGCTTTAGATCCACATACGACTTCTGCCTATCAGATGCCTCCTTTAATCGATCTCTTATCAACTTAACCTTACTTTCAGTATCTGCCACTAACTTCGGTCCAAGCACTTGTCCTTCACCCAACTCTGTCCAACACGTAGGCGTACAACATCAATGGCAGGTAGTCCTCTCAACTACGACAAAATTTGATGATACAACCTCTTAACATATCCTCCAAAATTCGAATAACCCTTTCCGACTGTCCTTCCGTCTGAGGATGAAAAGCAGTACTGAAATCCAATTGTGTACCCAATGCCTCTTGGAACTTTTTCCAGAACCGAGATGTAAACCTAGGGTCTCGATCAGAAATAATCGACACTGGCACTCCATGCAGTCGCACTATCTCTGCCACATACAACCTGGCCAATTTTTGTAGTGAATAATCAGTACGAACTGATATGAAATGTGCAGATTTTGTTAACCTATCCACAACTACCCACACAAAATCTTTCTTGGTGGGTGTCAAAGGTAGCCCACTCACAAAGTCCATAGTTACTCTCTCCCACTTCCAAAGTGGAATTTTCACCGGTTGCAGTAATCCAGAAGGCAATTAGTGCTCGGCCTTAACTTGCTGGCATGTCAGACATTTCCCAACAAATTCAGTCACCTCCCGTTTCAGTCCAGGCCACCAGTACACCTCTCGTAGATCTCGATATAACTTATTCCCTCCAGGATGCATGGCAAAGGGTCCACCATGAGCCTCCTTTAAAATTAACCGCCTCAATTCAGGGTCTTTCGGAATACAAACTCTTCCACGAAAGCACAGAACTCCGTCAGTGTTCAGTCCAAAATCTTCATTCTCACCATTCTCAACTTGCCGAAACCGAAAAACTAACGAATCATCCTTCAACTGTTTTTCTTTAATCTGCTCAGTCCAAGTAGGCCTCACTTGTAATTCTGCCAATAGACTTCCATCGTCGAACAGACCCAAACGTGCAAACAAGGCTTTCAAATCGGTAACAACCCTTTGACTCAACGCATCAGCCACCACGTTAGCCTTACCTAGGTGGTACTCAATCGAACAGTCGTAATCCTTAAGCAACTCTACCCATCTTCGTTGCCTAAGGTTTAACTCCTTCTGAGTCAACAGATACTTTAGGCTCTTATGGTCTATGTATATGATACACTTTTCTCCATATAAGTAATGTCTCCAGATTTTCAATGCGAAGATCACTGCTGCTAGCTCTAAATCGTGCATAGGGTAGTTCACTTCATGAGGCTTAAGCTGTCGCAAAGCATAAGCGACCACCTTACCCTCTTGCATCAGTACACATCCTAACCCCACATGCAACGCATCACTGTACACAGTGAAGTCCTTCCCAAACTCCAGTTGAATCAACACTGGCGCTTTAGTCAATACCATTTTCAAATGGTCAAAAGCTTTTTGCTGTTTCTCAGTCCAGACAAATTCTACCCTTTTCCTTAACAGTTTCGTCGATGGTGCAGTAATCAGAGAAAATCTCTCCATGAACCTTCGATAATAGCCTGCCAAACCCAGAAAAATCTGAATTTCCGATATTGACTTTGGTGGTTTCCATCCCAGAACTGCGTCAATTTTCCGAGGATCCACTGTAATTCCTTCAGCAGAAACCACATGACCTAGAAAAGCCACTTCTCGCAACTAGAATTCACACTTACTAAACTTCGCATACAGTTGCTTCTCTCTCAGCACTTGCAGCACAATATGTAGATGCTCCTCATGTTTCTCCTCGGTTTCTGAATATACCAGAATATCATCAATGAAAACTACCACGAATCGGTCCATGTAAGGTTAGAATACCCGATTCATCAAATCCATGAAAGCGACAGGTGCGTTCGTCAACCCAAATGGCATAACTAGGAACTCGTAATGACCATATCGAGTTCTGAATGTTGTCTTATGAATATCCACTTCCTTTACCCTTAGCTGATGGTATCCAGATCGAAGGTCAATATTGGAAAATACCGAAGCTCCTCTAAGTTGGTCAAATAAGTGCTCAATTCTTGGTAGTGGGTATTTGTTCTTTATCGTCAGTTTGTTCAACTGGCGATAATAGGTGCACATGTGCATCGTCCCATCCTTTTTCTTCACAAATAGGACCGGTGCTCCCCATGGAGACACACTAGGTCTAATAAAGCCTCTATCCAACAACTCTTAGATTTGAGCTTTCAGTTCCATTAACTCCTTCGGTGCCATCCTATAGGGTGCAATGGATACTGGAGCTATTCCAGGCAGCAAATCGATTCCAAACTCAACTTCCCGATTCAGAGGTAATCCAGGAAGCTCTTCTGGGAAAACATCCCGGAATTCCCTAACAGTTCTGACGGTCTCCACAGTCAGATTCTCAGTTTCAACTTGGCTTACAAAAGCCAAATATGCCTTGCATCCTTTACACATCAGTTTCTCAGCCCTCAAAGTTGATACTACATTGGACAATTACTCTCTCTTCATTCCCCAATAATCATTGCCTCTTCATCCTCAACAGTCCTTAACACCATCCTCTTAGCTGTACAATCCAGCGTTACCCTATGCTTGGTCAACCAATCCATCCCTAGGATCAAATTGAATTCTCCGAACGGTAACTCCATCAAGTCTCCATAGAAAATCCTACCTTAAGACTCTAAAGGCACCTCCCTAAAGAGTTTCTCAACTTTAACCAAGTGACCTAAAGGACTTATCACAATTACCCCACACATAGTCTCCTCAAAGTGAACACCCAATGCCCCAGAAATTTCACATGCAACATACGAATGAGTTGACCCCACATCTATCAGAGTAGTATAAGGTACGCCAGAGATAAAAAAACGTACCAGTTATGACATCAGATGCGTCACCCTCCTCGCGGCGACTAGTAGCATATACCAAAGCTGGCTGACGAGCATCAGCATTAACATTACCCCTGTCCGGTGCCCCACGTCCACGGCCATTGCCACCGCGACCTTGGCCCCGACCTCTCGTCGGCGGTGGTCCACCTCGCGCTAGTTGGACAGATTGCACAGCCCCTTGTTCAACCACTTGAGTCTGAGCTGGCCTCCTAGGACAGTCCCTGATCCTATGTTCCTTTGATCCATAATGAAGACAAGCCCCAGAACGCTTCCAGCATTCCCCCAGATGCATTCTACCACAATCTCCACAAGCTTGTGGTCTAACCATGTTCACCAGAACCGCTCGAACTAGTTCCTCTGTCCTAGCTCTCTTAACATTTCGGTTTGCAGCACCAGCTGGTCCAGCATCCCTCCTGAACTGGTTTCGATCCCTGTCGCGGTTCTTTCGTTTGACTTGCTTCACCTCTTTGGCTATCTTAGCCTTCTCTACCACTACAGCAAAATCGCACTCTCTCTGCGGAGCTATGAGCACCCTTAACTCATCCCTGAGGCTATCCTCAAAATGAACACTGTGCTCATATTCAGTAGGAACAATGCCACTAGCGTACCAGCTCAATCGTAGAAACTCTGCCTCATATTCAGCAACGGTCTTACTACCCTGGGTCCAGTTCAGGAATTCCTTTCTTTGTGCATCCACATAGCTAGCTCCGACATATTTCTCCTTGAAGGATTGCTTGAATAACTCCCAAGTTACCCTCGCAGCTGGGGTACCCTCTCTCACAGTGATCCACCATTGATAAGCCTCGTCTCGCGGTAATGACACCGCCCCTTTTAACTTCTGCTCCACTGAGCAGTCCAGGTCATCCATAATCTGCTCCGTGGCTTCCAGCCAGTACTCAGCCATATTTGGGGCTACTCTAGATATACCCCTAAAAACCTCCGCTCCGTTGGCCCGGAGTCGCTCAGAAATGGACCCCCTATTCATGGGCCCGACATTAGCTCCGGCCACCCTTTCCAAAACTCTTAACAAGGCCTGGGACAGAGCGTCGTCCCCCGTGGCCCGATCATACGGCCCATTTTCATCCACCGGTGGTGGTCGTGCCTCGCCAATTGGTATGTGTTCCGAAGACGATGATCCAGCTTGAGTACTACCTCGGCCTCGACCACGACCTCTTCCCTGAGTAGCTCTCGTATTCATATCGATTTATCTATTTACGAATTTTATGTCGTTAGTTTATTGTTTCCACTTGTTTATTACAGAATATCTTATAAACAGATAAAGTTTCAGAGTTGTTCTCGCGCGACCGCAGTTTAGCTACTGTCTCAGTTCCCTAGGGCTTAGTTTACCCTATAGTCTCAGTTTTGTAGCCTTAATGCTACATTATCTATAGTACTATCTCTCAGGCTCAATACTATCTACAGTACAGTTCAGTATATAAAACAGAAAGATACTTACAAACTTAGTGCCGGGGATTCAGTGTGCCACCTCATCAATTTTCAGACAAACTCAAAAGATTTAGGCCTTTTTGAGATCCATTTCTCACACATTTGATTTAAAGAAAACAGGTTTAGAAATTATCTCCTTTCAAAAAAATTTGTTTTCAAAAATCAAATTTTTCAAAAATACCCTCTTTGGGCTCAAAGTTTTGAAAACCTTTTTGGACCCGATCCACAACCGAGTTGTTGCAACCTGGCTCTGATACCACTAAATGTAACACCTTAAACCCAGCCCAGACGTTATGGCCGAATTCAGCGTGTCACATGGGGAATGTTACTAAAGAAGTTAGGTTTATCCAAAAATCTTTCTTAGGGTTTGAAGAATGTTTTGTTTTAAGTTAAAGTGAACAGAAGCTGTGCACCAGGTAGGAAGCCAGAAAAGAGGAGGTAAGTCTGTTGGACTGCTTAAGTACCAAGCTTTTCACGGATCCAATCCTAGACATGCACACATCCATAACCACACTTTAAGCCTGTTACTTAGTCCACGAATAATTAATTAAGTTTAAGTCTATTTAAATATTCATTTCCTTTGAAAATGTTTACATTGCGGAAGCTTTGCTCAGTTATCGTGATATTTTGAAAATAGGAAACTTTTATAAAACGCGCCCTAAAGCTAACCAATTTAATAACCCAAAATAAATAAAATAATGAAAAGAGCGCCCTTATTACAACTTAAACGAGAAACAAAATAATCAAAATAATAATTGCAAAACTTAAAAAAAATAGAAATTAATCTTCGTGGCTACTCTGAATCCCGCCCAGCTCGAAGTCCACCAACTAGAGCTCACCTGCATGGATGGAAGGGAAAGGGGTGAGTTTGGAAAACTCAGTGTGTAAAGAAAACCCATCCAAAGCCCAAGCCAGCTTAAGCCCATTGGGCCTAATCCCATTCAGATAATAGTGGGTATTGGGCCGAAGCCCTTTTTAGAATACAATAAATTGGACCTTAGCCCCATTTTCGGATAATAGTATGGCCCAGAGGACCATTCCAGAACAGATCAGACATGTTCGTGTATGCAAGCCCAACCCAGCCTATAACCAACCGCTACACTCCACCCGTACCAGCCCTACACTCTATGTGGGGAATAACTCAACCCACCCAGCCCTAAACTCCACAGTTGCAGCATTGCTACTCAGTTATCAGTAAGTTGAGGCAAAGCCTCCAGTACGTGGACAAGCCACTTTCAGTACTTCCTCCATCAGTATCCCAATTCCATGCATCAGATAATAATAACATGGCATGCAGTAAATAATAACAGTCAAACATGCATTCAGGTCAACCTTAACCCTAGGTGTATATCAGTAATTTTACTCCTAGGGGTAAATTTGTAAATTGTCCACCTATAAAGGTATTTCAGTAATTTTATCATTTTTAAGGGTTTTTATGCATATTCCCACCTTTCACGTACTAATAGAAACACTTACCGAGGGTTCTTACCGAATTGGGCCCGTTGGCCCATTATCCCAATTTTGGCCCATAAAGCCCAAAAATATCGAAGGCCCAGAAATCATGCACTCTGCAGTCTAAACATTGTAGTTTACCAAAAATGTTACTCGATTTACCTAACGAGCATTCACACACACGCAAGTCCACAAAATACCAGTTTTTCTATATTTCGACTTTTCGGCTTTTGTCGATCTAGACTATGAAAGGGTGTCAGTTACACACCTGTTTGGACGATATGCTGACGAGATCCACACACACGAACTGCCTACAATTGGATTACTAACATGTTAATCTAACTATCAAAAATGAACTACGTATTAACCCTCTTACCATATTCGGCCAAAAGCACCTTGGCACTGGCGACCCTACCTTTAGCGAAATTAGCCACTAGGTTTAGATCCAGTCGTTCCACTTGTCCAGGCCTTTGATCAGCAACCTCTAGATCACACTATTATCAAAATAAAATAATTATAACAACCCTTAGAGCTACAAGCCCAAATCGACAACCTTCCTAACCTTTAGGGACTTCGGCTTTTTCAAACTTGAAAAAAATAAGACTAGATCTGAAGTAAAGAGCACTTACCACTTATTCCTCTTTGATTTCTGCACAGATCTGATGTATATCTATCCTCTAAATGATGGTAGAACCCGAATCCAGGAGATCTGTAGTTTCGGCTATAAGCCTCTAGGTCTTATGGTATTTCGGCTTTTTAAGTGATGAAGAAGATGACGATTCAGGCTATAACCTTGGAGTAATGCTGCCGACCAATACCAACGGTTTAGAGAAGATGAATGTTGATCAAGAGGAACAAAAATAAAGAAGGATTTTAGCTTTGGAGAAATCGGCACAAGTAGTGAGTTTCGGGATTCGACTTTTATGGCAATTGACTATGGAGGTTTTGTGGAGGATGGGATCGACAGAGAAGATGAGTAGGGTGATCAGAAGGTTTTAGCTAATAGAAGAAGCATAAGGGAAGTAAGAAAATGGAGAAAAAGAGAGGGAGAAAATTCGGCATCAAGAAGAGGAACTTGCATTTTCGGATTTTGTGAGAACTCAGAATGAATGAATGAAAACTTTCAGGTGGCTAACCCTAATCCTCCAAGATAGAAAAAAAAAGAACCTAACCCTAATATCAACTAAAGCAATCAGCCCAACCTCCCTAAGGCCCTTGCCGAAATTCTCTTGAGTGATCATGTGCCCAGCACATGTCCAAAATTAAAAAGTAACTACATGCCTACCTTACGACTCGAACCTTGGACCTTCAATTCCTTCCCATGTGCCATTTTTTTAGGAATCTAGTGGCGCCACCTTGCCACTTTACCAAAGCCTTATTTGTGTCATGACTTACGAAGTTCTTCTTAAAGCCCACTTAACCTAGTCTCCTATTCACTTAAAATCCAACCTTGATATTTTACCATGTTTAACCTAGGCTTGGGCCTTCCAAAGACCTACTAACACATTTAAACACAATTCCAAAATTCAGAACACCAAAATTTCAAACTTTACCAAAAATCACAAAAACCCAAAAAAAATCCCAAAAATTAGGGCGTTACAACTCTCCCCCGATTGATTCTCCTCAAACTCCTGTTATCTCACTAGTGAATCCAGTACAGTTGAGTAGACCACCAGTTGACAAGATTAGAAAATATGGAGCTGAAGAACTTTGAGCTACAACAAGTGACGATGCTGAAAAAGCTGAATTCTGGTTAGAAAACACAATAAGAGTGTTTGATGAGTTGTCATTGAATCCAGAAGCATGTATAAAATGTTTTGTTTCACTGCTGAGAGACACGGCGTATCATTGGTGGAAAACTTTGACGTCTATACTTCCAAGCGAACGAGTTACTTGGGAGTTTTTCCAAGATGAATTTTGGAAGAAATATATCAGTGAAAGATTCATTGATCAGAAATGCAAAGAGTTTCTTGAGCTTAAACAAGGCCATATGTCTGTCATAGAATACGAGCGGGAATTTCTATGGTTGAGTCAATATGCCCATGAATGTGTATCTTTGAAAGTAATAATGTGCAAGAGATTTGAAGACGATTTGAATGAGGATATTCGTTTGCTAGTTGGTATTCTAGAAATCAAAGAATTCGTGGTACTTTTTGAACGAGCATGTAAAGCGAAAGATCTTGGGAAAGAGAAAAGAAAGGTTGATTTTGAAGCTAGAGAGGTACGAAAGAGGTCAACGAGTAAATCATTTCAATCTGGCTCCAAAA